>NW_027125189.1:727500-920200 GCF_022059095.1 Trypanosoma melophagium | reverse complement strand
GGTCTTCACGAACCAGAATCGAAACGCCGCCACCTTTAGAGGGGCGGGACACTCCATGATGTCGATAACCAGCGATTGTGAAACTCGACGCTTCCGCACAAGACATTTTCGTCTCGCTTAGATGGCCGAATGGCACGTTTTCCTCAACAAGGGTTTTGTGGAGAGCAAGCCTCTTGGCCTGGGTAAGTCCAGCTGAGTTCCGCTGCATACCTCGCAGGGAAGGGCCGGGATTTTCCTCCACATCACCGCTCAGCAGTAACTTGGTAAAGGCGATACTGCTGACAACACGTCGACAAGTGCCCCAGGACCTTCTTGGATCCAGTTCTGCCCCAGCACGACGCGGCTGGTCCCGGTGCTGTGCGACGCCGTAGCTTAAGCGCCAGCGAGTTTTCCAGAAGAAAAACATGGCTGGCTCTTGGCTTCCTCCGGCAATACGAAGTGCTGGACCTTGACACCACGTTGGGGTGGCCGGCATCTCCAAGGAATCGGCTTGGTAAAATGGCAGAGAATCAAAAGCTGCAAGTGTCAGTGCCGTGTAGTACATGCCAGAGGGCCTGTCGAGGTCTGTACTCATCAGTTCATCCTTTGCGTAGCGTCGCTTCCAGTGTGGGTATGCTATCCACTGATAGGAAAAGATCCCTTCATCGCGAACGTCCAACTCCAAGTCACGAAGACTTGGACAGCCGTAATGCTCTCGCGCCTTCTCCCCAACAGCATTCGTCTCTAGGAACGCAACACCCTTCCCGCTTTTGGCTCCACCTCTCTTCAGTAGTGTATGCTCTTTGAACTCAGAAAGGTAAAAGCCAAGTCCATGTCCAATATCATCTGCAGTCAAACGAACGTAATACCTCGTGTGCTTAATTTTTTGCGGATTAACCTTTATCAAGGCAGATGACAGACGCTTTTGGTCATTTTTAGCGCAAATCAGGGGATGTTCGTGCGATATTGCAGCACTCGCATATAGAGCGAAATCATCATCTCGGAGACCATATTTGTGATGGAAAGGATGAGCAGGGGCATCTGGACAGTTCTCTTTCAAGTCATTCCCTTTTGGTTGGTTCAAAAGCATCAACCTTCCGTTTACACGCTGTACGAGGAGAAGATCCATATGCATCTTGGCGCCCTCAACAACAACGTTAATTATCATTCTTGCCCTTTCTGGTGTAATCTTACCTTCTCCGTGACAGAAGGGGTGTCTGACACCAGTCCAGGTCGATACAGGAAGTTTAGGACACTCCTTTATCCATTTGTACACACCTTCAGAAAAAAACACGAATACGTAGGTGTTCCCAATTACCCTGTTTCTTCACATCCACAACATCGACGGTGTGTGCGTCCATGGCGGCCTGTTCGTTCTTCGGAATCGGCTGCACAGCAGCAGGAGCGGCGGCGGCGCACCCATAGGCACAGCAGAGGAGGAACAGTAGTAGTGCAAAGCACAGTAGACGATGCATGTGAGAATTAATGGCTGCTTGCTTGTGTGTGTTTTACTTTTTGAGTCTACAGCACGGGAGAGGGTAGAACAGAACAGAAGAGAAAGAGAGAAAGAGAGAGAGGGAGACTGGGTAACGGGGAGAGTGGTGTACCAACTAACAACACCACCACCTCAGCTTCAACAACAAGGTAAGAAAAGCGTATAGACTCCCCAGCCACACCTGCAGCAGGAGTAACGATGCAGCCAGCACATGAAATATCATCCACATGAACGTCTGTCTCCTCAGCGACCTTGCTCCCGAAGTAAAAAAAAAGGAAAAAAATTGTTGACTAACGTACAATGTCGTTAAAACCAACAATCCTGTCTGTTTCAGATGACAGTATCCTCACAGTTATAGCCAGTGGATCACCCTACAATACAGCTTGAGTGTGCAGATTCTCTTTTTTTTCTCAGAAAATGTGATGTGCTTTCCTCTTCAAATTACTTACAGCGATATACACAGAGACACATGTATAAGTAATTCTCACCCCTCTTCTTCTTTTGCTCGGAGATTAGTGAATGGCAGAATGAGGATGAAAACCGAATGAGACGCAAGAGTTCAGATACAACACAAAGTGGGTCACCATAGTACAGCAGTTATTCACAGAAACGTTCATTCACCTTCCATGTTCACTAGTAGGACTCATTTAATTGCAATATACTTCTTTTGGAGATACCTTTGGTGGATGTTTTCTATTTTTGTTTTTTTCTTCTTTCGGGCAAAGGATCAACCAAACACCATACAACTCCTACCAAGAGTACATAAGCTACGAGAGATGAACTCTCGGCGAAGGAAGTCTGGTTTCTCCAAATCTATAGCTCATTTAGTTCTCGATGGAAAAACCTATGAGAAAAATATTCTTGGAAAGAAAAAAAAACAGGGGAAATAATAATACACCTAAAAAAACCCGTGGGGTGCTCTATAGGAAAGAATCATTTCCACAAAATTCATATATATATATATATATATATATATATATATATATATATATATATATATATATGAATTTTATTTGGAAAAAAAATGGCTTTTTCTTCGTTATCAACTCTACATATTTATTTACATATGATTTTGTTTTAGAGCTTTTATATCCAATTATTCTCATTCTTTGTGTGAATTTCTTTACCCTTACGGTAGTTGGACGCAAAGCCCTCTTGGATGTTAGACAAAAGTATATTTGCATCACGCTCCTTGTGGCAACGAGACACGAGTTCACGTGCTTCACTTTCTTCCTGAATAATCTCCTTCAGTTCAGGAGGCACCATAGCATCAAAAAGCGCAACATCAACCACAAAGGCTTCAGAAAGACCATAACTAGTTACTGTGGAAGAATATTGTGACATACCAGAGGCATACTCGTAGGCTCCCAAAATCAAACTAAAAAACATCTTGGTATTTATAGTTGATCCCTTGCTACGGTCGTTGTTATTTGAAGAGGAAATAACCTCCATCACATAACCCTCACTATTAACATTAATTCGTACTACTTGGTGTTCTCCATTACCAGAAATAATTGTTGTTTCAAATGCTCCAGAATGTAAAATAATAAACTGATGAAAGGGTTGCCCTTGAAATACAAGTTTTTCATCATTAAGGTAAATAACAGGTACACTAGATTCCCATAAACGATTCATTAATTGTCTTGTGAGAGTAAATAAAATGTATGGATCCTTTCTTACAGAAATGGGTGGATTTACAGGTTTAACCACTTCTTTTGCACGATGAGACTTGGCAGCACTACGGCAGTATAATAACGCCGCTGGTTCACTCATTCCAACATCTATAAGAACTTCACGACGCATTCTCCAAATATCACAATAGTTTTTACTTATAATTGTACATCTTTTTCTCTCATTAACACTACAAGCACATTCAAAAATACCTACACAACTACCACGGGGAACTGAACGTCGTTCGCCATCTTCATCAATAAGTATGGCCACACCATCTTGTATGAAGTAGGCAGAAGAATCCATATCGGACCTGGAAAACAGAGGATCACCATCATGAAGTACAATGGGTTCTACTGCTGAGATGATCTGGTTTAAAGCCTCCGTACTAAATTTCTCAAAATAAGGAAAATGACGAAGAAATTCCACACGCAAAGGGAAAAACTTTTGTAAATTTGCTCGACGTCTAACATCTGTGGCTTCTCTTTGCTTGCTAGCCACTTCTGGACTCAAGTATTGCGCAACTTCTTCATAGTCTTCGGGGGAAACAATCCATGCACCAACATCAGTTTCACATTGAATAGATGCGCTTCGTGGCTCTTTGCATACTAGAGCAAATTCGCCAACATAACACGGAGGTGTGAGTGCAAAGGAAGCTTTACTACATTCTTTTGTCCTTTTTTTACCCTTTTTGCTGTCATTAATAATAACACTTACAGATCCTGTTGTTATCATGTACATACAACGATCAAGATCTCCCTCATGCATAAGGAAGCTCCCAGCCTTAAGATAAATAGGACGTGCTTTTCTAGCTAACATCTCCAAGAGACGCGGGGGCCACCCCTTAAAGAATGTTCCGTACATACTAAGAATAATATTTGGTGTTGGAAACGGTATGTTATCTAAATTACTTCGTGTTAACTTCTCTGCCTCCTCATGCCTTCTTTTTACCTCTGAACGACGTTTAATAACTGGTACCAATATCCAAGAAATCTTTTCAAGGGCTTCATGCACCCTCCTCTCTTTCATAAGAGCTGTTAGAAAAACTTGGGATAGTATAATAGTGTACCATCGTCTTGCTCTACACATCTTAATCTCATCATGCAAAATATTGGTTAAATTCTTGTGTCTCGCAAAGACAGCCTCCCTTTTTACATTATCTTCTTCATATCCAAGTCGACGTTCTTCTTGTGCTACAGCTGCTTGTGTCGCTGCCCGAAGCTGTACCTCATGTATATAATCCGCTGTATTGCGTTCATGAATTGCGCAAAGGCGGCGTTGAAATTCTTCTTCAACGACTGGTGGAACTGTTTTTAATCTAGAGAAAATTACTCTCTTCTCCCACTCATTGATTACTCTACCCACAGTTAAAGCGTTCATCATCATAGAATACCGTCTTGAAGATCGACGAGGAGGGATAAAAGGTGGACAAACGAATTCTGCTAGAGGTTCTGTATCATCCACTACACTCTCAATAGAGGGTAGACCAGTACGAGTGATAAGCCAGTCATGATCCCCCATGCTTCCTTGATTATATGAGGAACTCATCACTATTATAAACCTTTGAGGAACTAAAAGTTTGTAATAATATAAGAAAAAAAAAGAAAAAACAAAACAAACAAATCCATAAAGAAAACCAATAACAAAAATTAACTTATTCAAGTATTTAAAACCACGTATATAAAGGAACATTATTTCTGCTACGGAACTTACAATTACTGTGCAGTTGTCATTATTCGTCCGGATCCGTACATTTTTGCTTTCTTACCACTTTGCGTTTTATACGATGTAAGTCCTCATCACGTAGTGTATCCGGTCCCTTCCAACGACCGAGTTTTTTTAGCATAGTTTTCATTTCCGCAACATCCTCCGAAGGAATTTTATCGTGATATCGGCGAATAAACTCCTCAGCATCCACAGGGTCAATATGATTATGAGCTGCCTTCAATGTATCAGCATCATACTTAAAGTAAGTTTTATTTGATTTACTATCACGGTACACAGGTATTAGACCTGCGCGAATAGCCTCGTAAATTTGCTGACCGCGAATATTATGCATTTCCGCCTCTTCCGGTGAATCATTCCGATGATACCAGAACTCAAACTTTGTTTGCTTCCACGCCGCGACAATGGTTTTATGATCTGTATCGAACTTACGAAGATACAGTTTAAGAAGCCTGCGGTATAGCAAGGACGGGGATATAGCCTGGAATTCCGTAGTGGGAATTGGTGCTTCCGGTTTCGGTGAGATAAACTCTATTTTTGATCCCCATAATGTCACTTGCCGACGCATCACGTTATTTGGCAAAAAGTAACCAAAATACAAGAAAACGTCCTGAAAAAGAGCGTTGACAGAAAAAGAAAAAAAAGAAGAGGTGTCTCTCTAGAAAACGCCAGAGAGAGAGAGAGAGAAATGAGAGCAAGGACAGAATAAATTCAATCATATACGTATTCATAGAATATATATATAGGGGGTTATGGAAGGATTCACTCTCATTACAACACGAACTCTTTCATTCCCGTTTACTCTCGGACCGTATTTTAGCATGACCTCATTAACATATAGCAGGTGTTTGTTCAAGAAACTCCATGAGCCAGTTTACGTCAACCGTCTTCTCGTTGAATAAAGTGTCAGTTTCATAGGTGGAGGGTAAATGCATAGTTAGAAAGTCTTGCAGTTTTTCTAGCGCTGCATTAGTTCCTGACACGCCTCCGGCAATTTGAATCGCGGAACGCAAATCTTTGAGAATCACACTCTCCGTAACTAATGCCCGTCTATTAGGTGGACGTTTGTTTTTCCTCGGTTTAACCTCATGTTCAGAGTGATTCCTGGGCCCACTTTGGGTAGAGCCGGAGGTGTTAGAGGGCTTCAATGGTAATTGAGAGGCCCAGCGTGCATCATCTGGAATTACCTCCACAGGTAGTTGAGAAGGTGTGTTGCGCAAATAGATTCCTTCACTTACTTCTTCAATCTGTAATAAATAATTATTTTCTTCGTGCCACGCAGTTTCTTTAGAGAAGAAATGATGGTCATATGTCTGCAATGGAACAGTTGAACCAGTTAATCGTAGGCTAGTCAAAGAAAGTGGTAAGTTGTCAGACGTTGGAGTAGAAGCATCGGTGTCCACAACAAAAAACATATCACGCAGTCTTCTTGAATTTGATACTACTGATTCCACCTCATTAAGAGTAAATGATTCAGAGGAAAAAATACTGATTCTCAGATCATTCAAAATTTCCAAAACTTGTTGTACTGCTGAAGGACAACTTTGACAAATATCTGCACAACTAGAAAAAAAGTAATCGTCAAGACCACAATCGACCAAAGTCCATCCTCTATTTTTAGAAGAACTCAAAAACATTTTAAGATGATCTTTCCATCGTTGAAGTATAATAATTACCTCCTGATGAGCTTGGTTTCGAATAAGTTCAAGCCTTATCCAAAAGTGACAAAAGGTATTAAAGGCTTGTTGACATCGACTTGGTGTGAATTTTTTATCCTCTTGAGAAGAACGACGTATGACTCCCATTATTAATGAAAGGAAATCTGCGCGATGCATTGTGAAACGAGCTACAAGTCGAATATACTGAGTATTTGTAATTTCTTCAGTAAGGCTACCCCAACGCATCCAGTTTATAGAAAGTAAGGCTATATTTTCAAGTGCGGTAATTGCATTTTCAAGAGTAACGAGAGGTTCCTTTTTAATATAATCTATGGTAAGTTGCCGTTGTTGTATAATTAACTGTTTTATGGATCGATGTGCTAACTCTGGCTCTCCTAGTTCCCACAGCATAAAATCACAGTAGATAATTTGCAAATAAAAATTTTCCGATAACAGAAAACAAGCCTTTTCCAGGGATTCTTTTGCCATAACTTGACGTTCTACTTCTGAGAGAAGTGGTTGCTGACCAAGACAGTAATCGGCATAGCTAATCCAAGAAAATGTTTGGTGAGGAAAAAAGCTGCTTCGCATTGCAAGAAAAAACCTTACTCGTTCATATCCAAATAACTCCATACCAATATAAGCTGAAGAAGTCATTTCTCGATCAATTAAAGAAGTCCATTGAGACCAAAGCTCAACTTCTAATCGCCGCATAACCTCTTCTTTATCACCCCATATAGTACTAGAAGTATTACCACTTAATATTACCGGGCGTGGAAGATACAAAGATCTGGGCAACATATCACCACTTTGTATACTCCCAAATGAATTATTTCTACCTGCTCCCATAAAACGATTAAGCTCAGCTGCGGCACCTTTTGCCCGAAGAAAACGCTCTTCAAGACGACCCTCAGGCGGAGGTCTACCGCGATACTCGGCCTTTAAGAAAAAATCATAGTCCTCTTTTACTTCTTGGAGACCATTCAAAGGTGTCCTCAACACGCGAATGTACATTTTTCTAACCCATTCACGCCTTTGGTGTGTATCATGAATTCGATCACTCTTCCATCTTATGTATGTTTTCCATATATCTGTGCTTGAAGGACAATGTCCAATAAATCGCTGAAGCGCCGTTTTGTATATATTATCTAGTGTCGTATCGTCAGGCTTAATATATTGTTCCAAAAATGTCATAAATAAGCGAAAAAGGTCAACACTAAAGCAAATTGGTAAATGGCGAAAGAAACAATTCAGTACTCGACAGTAAGACTGATACGTTTCCTTTGCCTCATCCTCGTCTTTTTCATCAGAAAGATTCCGTCGCCTTGAAAGTTCATCAATTTCTTTGTGTATATAGGTGATAACCATTGGTCCACTTGTTGGAAAGAGAAAAAGTGCTGCAAGCCAAACATGCCTAACAGCTTTGATCGGAAAATCTCCAAGACTATTTAGTAAAGAAATCCACGATGTAGTAGTATAAATATTTCTGTTTATTCTAATAAGATCGCTAACCATTGCTGGCGTTGGATTTGGTAAATGCACTTCCACTTTACGGTGTTGTGTGGCATTCAAAGTAAGTAAAGGACCATTTACGAGTGTTAACAAGAGATTCCATGGTGAAAGGTTACCCGTATTGTACTGTGACAAATTAGGAAGTTTTTCAACTCCAATTTCCCCCAAAGTTCGTTGTTTTACCTCATTTAGTACTTCCTCGGGATCACAGTAAACAGCTGACAGACGTTCAATCTCCAGAGACTCTGACATTTCATTAATCCATCCTAGTAAACGACCTACATCGTCGTAGGTAGCAACTTCACTCCGCAGAGAATCCTGAATTTGGTCCATAAGGTACTTCTTGAGTTCATCCCGGGATTTGTCGATAAGCACCAATGCAGGGTGACGTCGCAAAGACTGCTGAATGACCAAAAGGGATTGTTCATCAATATGCGTCGAAGTAGGTTCCGCTACAGAGAAATCGCCGCCCTTTCCTGTTGCAAACCGCAACCGGTTCATCAAGTCGCGCAAGTTATCGTCATCCATGTCTTTGGAGGAATTTTTGCGACTTCTACAAAGAAGAGTAGTCAAGATAAAAAAGAAAAGGAGGAAAGAAAAAATAACAGAAAAAAAAGAACCAATGAAAAAGCAAAGAAAGTTGGGTACACATGTTGTCTCATATTCTTTCCACGTGATGATAACACATAAAGGGTGAGTAATAATAATAATAATAATAATAATAATAATAAATATTCTTCGGGATGACCCACCTTTTTTTTTTTTTTCGAGAGCGCAGCAAAAAAAAAAAAGGGATAGAGGAAAAAAAACGCATAAAGAAGTGCTAGTAGGACTCTAACACATGCCATATTGGAAGAATACCATGGTTTGCCAAACTCCTAGAATTTCACAATAGTCAGGTTAAAGACTTACGAAAATGGCAAATGCTTGGGCATACTTTCTTCGATCACCAAGGGTGATTCCCCAATAAGAATTGAGGAAAGTGTTCACCAGAAACCCCGAGAAAACAGAAAAAAAAGATATTTGATCCCCCAAAGAGAGTTCAGCCAACGCATAGAAACGGGGAAAACGGATGAAATAATGAATAAATTTATCCCAGAAAAAAATCCCCCCACGTACTTACCCCGAATCTCTGTCTCTTTTTTTTTACAGACACATACACCATTTCAATAAACCCCTAGAATAAATAGGTGAAGTCATGACTTGCAGGACTCCGCGTGGGCTTCACCTCGGTCTACAAAAAAAACATCCACTATACTTTCCTTCTTGGCTACATTTGTTAAAAATAACATAATGGCTTCTTTCATCGTAAGGGAGAAAAACTTCACTCGTGCGACCGCATCTCCACAAGAATGCTTTATGGTGTCAATTTTCATAACAACAGTATTTCCAATTCCCCCTTCTACTCCCACCTCACGTGTAGGGACATCCTCTTTTTGGTTTTCAGTAGACTGTCGAACTAGAGGATTTCCCTCAGAAGACGCCACTGCATCCATCACAACTCCTGCAGGATGTTCCCGTCCCCTCACGCCAAGTAGTGAACTCCAAAACTGGTGTACAACCCCCATTACTGTTGAATACTTTATACAAGCACATATTACGAGCAAGGTCAGAATAAATAGTGAAATAATGCTTTCACCAAATACCACATCTGAAACTGGTAAAAATAAAACCACGGTGTTTTTCAAAGCACAGGGAACAATAGTAATACTCGCTAGTTTTAGAAAAAAAGGTATGATAACAAAAGACATGGTATCTCTTGTCGTGTAATAGTGTAAACCACAATAATAGTATGCGTAATATCTAGCACCAATACCTTTCTCATCTCGAAAATTCAATATACCAAGAAAGACTGTAACACTTGTGCCAGCAGACCATGACCAGAAAAAAAAAAGATACTGTGGACCACTATAGCAGTGGGGACCAATAAGGATACTCTGTAGCCAAAAAACCACAGTTGAACCAGCTATAAAAGGCAGTACCACTAGAAGTAGTGTACAAAAAAGAAAGAATCGTATTACAGATTTAAGACCTGGTAGTTTCATAAAACCCAAAAGAATAGACATATCTTCTTCACATAATTTGCAAATAGCATCATTATTGGAAATAAGAAATTTCAAGACTCTTTTGGTTTGTTGAAGAGATGATAAAGAACCAGTAGTCTTTTCCTTCTCGTCTAATGATAAAAAAGTAGCTTGAATATTCGATGCATATACAGAACGAAGACTAGAAGGTATTGCAACAATATGTCTAACCTCATAAATACTAATTCCCTCTTCAGAACTCTTCCTTTGTTTCACCAACAAACCAAAAGAAGAAGCATACCACCACTTATATCTCATCAATATAACTGAAGATTTGGCCCATGAAAAAAAATCCTTCATTACTCCAAATACAAGAATATGCGCATCAGGACATAATTGAGAAATACATTGGTATATATTTAAAAAAATAAATAGTACGCTGCGAAGAAATCCAATTCGTTCATACAACATGTACAAACCAGGGATTAGGCACACTGTAACCATTCCAATAATAAAGGCCCAATAGCACAAAATAAATGCGGTCACACGAATAACTCTTGAGACAAGACGCGAAAGTGAAAAAGGTTCAGTTTGAATTACCTCTTCAAGTTCAAATAAGTTACTCAGTACAGAAATTACTTGGTTATGAGCCACTTCAATTGCATGTTGAGGAATGGTATAAGAGAGAAAAATTACCCTCATCCAACCTACTGTTGTTGTAATATTTTTAACCATCAATAACTGCATAAAAGTTGTAGGACATACACCGTAGATAACATCAAGCGAAGAACGAATAAACACGCATAGAACAAATACTGAGAGTACACATAATTCGCAATAAAGGCGCAAAAACATTTTGGCATCAATAATACTCATTACTTGAAATAAATTAGCCCGAAATATATTCCACAAACAAGACCATCCCACCCACTTTGCAGGAGTTGCTGCAACAATAAAACATACATGATAAAGAGCTACCAATGTAAAAAATGCAACAACATAGCTTGATTCTACCAGTGAAGAAACATCCACATTTGATACAAAAACAGTAGAGACAAAGAGTGAAAAAAGTACCGAATCATCACCATAAACATTCATCGTCAAAGTTTCCCCATTGCGTCCAAAATTATTGTTACCTTCACTGTGAATGTGAAGATTCATAAAATTCCAACAAACTCCGTCTTCTTCCTTTCTATTTTGTGAAAGAACCTCCAAAGCTCTAAAAGTGACTACTGGTGAGGGGAAAAATGAAACCTCTGATTTTTCACCAGAATATACATTTTCCAGCTTATTGCTACTCGAAAGACCAAGAAATCCCCATGCTTTATCGTAATCCCCATTATTAATGGATGCATCACTCGTAAATAAATCCACACAGAATACTCTAGCTAATAAACAGAACGTAGGAACTGTGTAAAACAAAAGCATAAGGATATTAAGGAATGAACGGAGAAATATTAACAGTGAAAAAACTGTTTTCCTATATGGTAATCGATTGAGACGATCTGCAACTGAAAGGAAAATCGTAATAGTAAATATCCTGGAGAGATATGCGATAGACCAGAAAACCATTCTTGATGAGCTTAAGGCGTCGAAAAGTGATAAAAGCATATTAAATCGCGTTTGAGCCATATTAGCAGAGGTGGAGAAATTCAAAAAAAATTTCTCTACAGAAACAGAAAAAAAAGAGTTACCGTTAAAAACTTTCCATAATGTAACTACGGTCAAATGCAGTAACTCTGGAAAGAGTCCAATGAGAACCCAAACAAATACACTGAACGATACAAACTGCAGAAGAATGTGTATTAGCTTTGATGACATTAGTCGTTCCGATATTCGACTACCATTCAA
Organism: Trypanosoma melophagium; assembly: GCF_022059095.1. Classification (NCBI taxonomy): domain Eukaryota; phylum Euglenozoa; class Kinetoplastea; order Trypanosomatida; family Trypanosomatidae; genus Trypanosoma; species Trypanosoma melophagium. Next base: position 908,285 of record NW_027125189.1, on the reverse strand, counting down.
TCGATTCTGCACCAAGTCAATTGTTTCTAATATAGTTGCACTGTCATCTGGAAGTACTGCAGGTTCCAAAATGTGATCTTCACGCCAATGATATTGCGCTTCATCAACTTCTCCAGCAGAATCATTTACGGTGTAATCTGTGATGATTTCCTCCGCCTCGCTGTCCCCCGCAAGGCGTGCCCCAAACACCTCCTCGTGGGAGGCACACCACTCCCGCCACGCCTCCCAAAGAAAGAAAAATGGAAACGCCAGAAGCGCAAGTTCCATGCCCATTGCAAATGAAAATTCAGACTTGAGGCCACCCATGCATGCTAATAACGGCGTAAGTGAATGCCAAGATAATATCCTCGAAAAGAAGAATACCTGAATACTATAAAAACATGCGAAAATTAAAGGAACTGACATAAGGGCAAGTACACGGAAAAAAAAAGGTAGAAACACCTCCAGACTTTTACGTGTATATCGTCTAATACAAATAGATAATAGTAGTACCACCTTCTCATGTGTTTCCTGTGACGGACGATACCCAAGTACTTTAGCAACACTATAAGTCACACCACATACTTCACATGATAGCGATCGGTGAAAAAACACCCAATCTGAGAGACACTTTGAATGAACATATTTCATTGATCCCTCACATCTGCAAGGGCTAACTAAGACCCCTGAGTTTTGATGACACATTCGACAGCATTTTTCCATTGTGGACATCACGCGTTGAAATCTATAGAGTGAAAACCAAGAAAGAAAGAAATAATATAATAAGAGAGACAATAATAATTTTCTTTTCTTTTTCAAAAGATGAAGAGGTGTACAAAAACAAAAGTTTTCCTTAATAAATTCCTCAAATTGTTTTCTGAATCTTTTGAATTGCCATAAATAATAGGACAAGAAAAATAACAACAACAACAACAACAACAACAACAACAACAAGGAAAAAAAAACACACATGCATAACAAGATGCGCAAAAATATCCATAAAATCATGAAAACCTGTATGTCGCTTCCTCTTTATTATTATTATTATTATTATTATTATTATTATTATTATTATTATTATTATTTAGTCTTGTAAGGGGTTTCCACGGACAAATTATATTGGGGAAATGTCTGAATTCCTAATTCATCAGCTGCGGCCGATAATCGTTTATCCAAAGTGCACAGAAGCATTTTATTAGAGGCAATCCCTCTAACGTCACGTCGATGACGTCGTATGTGATATTTCATAAATGAAAAGAGCACTGTTCCCTCAGCCATTTGAGGACCTCCTTGAAGCGCAGTCGCAGTTCGTTGACGAAAAGTGTACTGAAGAGCTAAACAAGTATTTAGTATACGTAGATCAGGATCACTCTCGTTTGCAGGCTCATTTAACCGAGAATACGCCAAACGAGATATAACTGAAAACGAGGTACATGGAAACTCTGAAGACAATGCTAATACTGTAACTGAGGGTTGTTTTAGAAATGATGTTACTCGGGACCATAGAAGACTTCTAACAGCTCGTTTTAACTGAGAACTGGGGTTCCAAATTAATTTATGAATTTCACGTACTGTTGTAAAAGGAATTATAATGTGATAAAGTGAATCATTTTCAAGGTGTGGATACTGTTTTCGCATAGGTGGGTAGAAATGGCTAAGTGGGAGGTTCTTCGCTACACACTGAAGAAGAAAATTGGTATCAAGAATAAGAAGCGTATCACCTCGTTTTAGCGCTTCATCAGCTATAACAGATACAGGACGATAATGAACGTTATTTAGTGACAAAATTCTTGAATAGATAGAACTAAGAGGAGTTAAGTATCGCTGATATCCACGGAATAATTCAGCTGTGGGGACAAGTCGGAATGATTTATCTGTCTTCTGAGATGACCTAAGGATAATCTTTCGTGGATACATGCGATAAGACATATCATCTACGATTTCACGCAAAGTAAGCTTACTATATGGATCTACAGAGTACAGACAATCGACGATTCCCCCCAATGTTGATATGTGGTTATGGTTTAATTCCCGAGAAGACGAAAACAAACCTAGATCCATAGCAGTATCAAGAGCAGCTTTCCATTGACTACCTTTTTGTAGGGGTCTTACTAATGCAGAGAAAAGACTCTCATTTATCTCATGTCCTTGAGCCAGTGAAGCAGCAACAAGTTGTAGCATTTTTTTATACTCCCCAGCGACACCTAAAGCACGAACTACTGGTTTTATAAGCACTGGGTTAAGTAAAGGTGGTGATTGTCGGTATATCAACTGAAGAGCCTCATTCCATCGACCGTTAGCAGAAAGTAGGTTTACCAAAATACGAGTATCAGCCATATTACTCTGCATACGCTTATTGCAGTTGTAAATAGACATTGCATGTTCCCACATTCCTGTAAATGAGGCATATGTCAACGCTGAACGAGCACCCTCACTAGTTGTAATGTCAACATCTTCTTCCATAATCCGCTTAATAGCGTAGAAATTTCCACAACGCTTAAACCGCTCCACCGCGGTACTTACAAGACGAGTATGTGGCTTCGCACAACCACAAATACCCTTAACAATATCATAGTAAAAGAGTGAGACACCCCATGATGTCTCCATACTCGCCAGTCCCTTATTCAGTTCTTCGGTAGTTGGTTTATAAATACCGCTGAGTAATTCACATGTCTTGTGATATGTGTTAAGAACATCAACCCAGGATGCACACCCCGATGAGGCCACGAAAAGTGGAAGGGCATTTGCAACGGATGGGCCCCTCCGCATTAAAACCCTGAAGAAATAAACTAAGAATTTCTGAAAATGAGAGAAAATAATAATAATAATAATAATAATAATAATAATAATAATAATAATAATAATAATAATAATAATAATAATAATAATAATAATAATAATAATAATAATAATAATAAGACATACATAAAAACACATACAAAGAGAGGTAAAGAAAATGTACAGCTACTAGAGCTGTGATTTTTTTTTTCTCAAACCCCAGACAGACAAGACAAAAGAGACCCAAAAGCCCAAAGTTCAAAACAGGGCAGACCAAACAAGAATCCCATTTGGCACGAAAAAGAAAAATACATAGGGAAATCAAAAATATAATCATACGTGTACGCGTTTACATACATTGAGGGTGTATTAAAGAAAAGAAAAAAAAGAAGCTAGTGCTGTATAAAGCACCCAGTAAGAATGAAAAAAAAAGATAAAACATAAAACATTAAAAAAAGAAAAATAAACTCTTTTGTTTTGCTATTACATCTCTACATTAAAGAGAAAACATGGAAACTATATATATATATATATATATATACCGCGTGCATATTACGCCAATTCCATTTCCATTTCATGAGAAATTGCTATTAACAATTTTTCTTTGAAAAGTTCGTACGTATCATACGGCGGGACAGTCACCAGTGACGAGCACGATTGTGCCCTGGGTAGGTGATCCGTGCTCTCTGCGTTTTCAGTCACTTTAACTTTGCGTATAAGAGGAAGCCGCTTCTGTCCGCACGCAAAGCACAGAAAGGAAGAACGTTGCTCAAGACTTAATTCATCAATAATGCGCCAGAACGCCTGTTCTCTAGGGCCTTGTAATTGTACCTCAATGCATTGTCGCATAATTTCAGGTGTTAAATTAGAATCCCCACAAACCATTCGCTCCAACTCTCTCCAGGAGAGGCAACGAACGACCCGTTTAGGTAAAACACACCACATTCCCTCACGAATTGCATTCAACTGTAAATCCATTGAATGAACCAGACACTCCTCCGCAAGTCGGCGGTAATTCTGCACCATCACTTCTTCACTTGTGTCATTGTTTGTTAAGGTTGACAATTTTTCAGTAAGATTTGGAATTATTTCCTCTGCCATACCACTAGTTAAAAAGTCTGCATCATCCATGCTTTTTTCCACCACGCTATCAACGTATTTGTAATAATCTTTTACTGTTAGTATATCCTCCACCAAATATTTCCACACAAAAGGTGAAAAGTCAAGGGCAAGAGGAGTTTTGGCTGCCGCGACGTGTCCCATGATTTTTCCAAGAAAATTTAACAAAACAAGATCATACGCAGAGTTAGCCGAGCTATCCGGAACCAATGCCACTCTCTGTGAATTATTTAAATAACGACAAAGTGGATTACGATGATAATCAGTATGAGGATAGCACTTATCAGGATGGGTCATAATTTCTTCACTGAGAAAAGTCCACAACTGTCTGTAAGGACCCCCAAGATCTTGCGGTGCGTGACCAGTACCTGAAATGTACAAATGTACTTTAAACAATGGACTCTGTCTAAGCTGTTTATTCGTAAAAGAACCAATTTGTTTATATATTTGTGATAAAATAGAGTGCTGAAGAGCTACTTCAGGTGAACGTGGAAGAGTTGAATATAATTCTGTTATCCGTACAGTTATACTAGGAGGATTATTATTCTTCTCAACAAGAGGGATACTCACAAGCAGATTTTTACCAAAAGAACGACGTACAATATGTTTCATTAGTAAAAATGCTTTTGATAATCGACCATCTACAATTTCACTGTCCAAATCAATAAATCGACGTGCTGTAGCCATACAACTTTCTGCAACTCGAATAACTTTTGTATAATCTCTTCTTTCATCATAGTTTAGTTGTGCAACAGATGGATATCGTAGCAAGAATGCAGCTTCAGGTACTTCTACCCCAGTAGAAGAAGGGGCTGAAAATGATGAATTATTTCCACTTTGCTTTGATGATGAAGCTTCTTCCACATCCGATATATAAGAAGCCAACTGCTCATAAAATGATATAGGACGAATTGGTAAATGACTTCTCATAGTCATATCATTTACCAGAGGAATCTGAACACGAGTATGACGACCTGACAAATCAGAATAACCATCTGGAACATATTCAAACAGAGACGCATCTAATGCAACTTTCATCCCATTACAAGAACCTGTTGATGTAAATGCATACAATCCATGATCTCCAAAATCAATCGGAATAGGTATAAAAGGTCCATACACACCATTTACTGACCACGCCACTAATTTTTCATTCATATTAAGTAAACAACCTATTACGGATCCTGGAGACACTTCTTGTCCTGGTTTATATTCTTCTTTAGTACTTTTTGAAGAAAGTTCATTTCCTGTAAATGCAAAACTGCAAGCATCACTTCCAACATGTTGACTAGGAACTTCTGTATGTTCTTCAGTTCCCCATCCCACAACAAAAGGAGCAGAAAGTCTATCAGGAAGTGTAACTTCATAATAAAACTTTCCTCGTGAAGCCGCTGCACATGAACTCATAATTTTTCCAACCTTTAGTACACCATCTACAAATTCCCCAAATACACATAATGCCTCAACTGGTGGAGCATTTACTACTGTAATTGGATCTTCTGAAAGATCAACCACTATTGGAAGTGCAACACCTTCTCGAAGAGAATCTGCCATATCTATTAAGCACTGTAGTGGAGCCAAAGGTATGTGATGAATAATATTTCTCAGAAAAGGTACACCAAGAGCCATAACAAGTTCTACACCAGCTGCAACATCTTTACGAATTTCAGAAGAATTCAAAAAATTAGATACACTTCGATCCACCCATGTTAGTAATACAGAAAGAAGTTGAGTGTAAATACGGTTAAATCCTTCACGGTGTTTCTCAATAAAAGTAATAACATTCTTTAAAAGGTGATGACGGTATTCTATACCGCATTGATGACTAGTCGCAATAACAGCATGAAATGAATCCCAAAGAAGAGCTGGAAAATATGTGGCAACCTCAGTTCGAAGTAAGAGACACTTTGTTATAAGTAAAGACAAAGTAGTTGAATCCCATGGTTTTGTATTAGGATCCAAAATAAGATGAAGAGTATCATAAACGGTTCGTAAAAGTTGTTCCATATCTATATAATTAGAAATGAGTTGATCTGTCAATGGGTGAGAATGAAAGTGAATAATACCTCGAATAGCCTTTTGGTCTACAACCCCACCTCTGTTAAGGATAAAAAGATATAAATGACGAGCGAGTAATACCACAAGTCGATGCGTAGTTGATAACATATCTCGTTGAGGTGGTAGTGGTATAATAGGATCTTTACAATCTGGAAGTGGCTCAATATGTGCTAAATTGGTTGTTGGGGAAACAAGTGAAACTCGACGGAAAGAATTTACCGCAAAAGTACCTGCTCTATCGTTCTTTGGTTTCCATTCTCCAAAAACGCGTTGTCCCTCACCGTCCATAACACCATCCATAACAATAATTAAACTGTTTTCTCCACTCTCTGATAGTATTGCTTCAAGTCGTGCCACAGCAGTCTCAAAGGAGGAATCTTTCTCTTCACTATCAAAGTGAAAATCATGAGACTTTGTGGAGTCTGTGGCCCGATAAAGACAAAGCCGTACAGTTCTACAATACCGCATGTATTCTCCAAAAACAACACATTCTGTTGTATGTGACGAAAATACAACATTAGCCAAGCCTGAACAATTCTTTTTGAGTTGAAGTAAAATAGATCCAGTACCCCTTCTTGGTATAGTTATCTCACCCTGCCATTCACCCTCCATAGTTACATTTAAATGACCATGTCCAGCTTGTGTAACACGTAAAGTATGTTCAAGTAAACTACAAGGTAATCCATTATACAATGTCCACCATGGTTTTCCATCACATTGTTTTACTGGAATACAATCTGCTGTATTAAGTAATTCATTTTTACTAGATGCATTATTGAGTATTTCTACTCCTTTAAAAGAGGAATCATTTTTCACTTCAAGAACATTAAATATTTTACCTTTATATGGTCCTTCAACTGCACACATTAGCATATTTGGTACTGGTTTACACCTATAAGTCTCCATAACAGATGAAGGAATATATCCTGGAAGATGTTTACTTCTTGTCATTACACGCAGACAGTTACAAGTTACAGCCACTGCTGTGCGAACTTCTTGAATAAATTCCGTCGGTGCGTCATTACTTATTTCAACTGCAGCAAGTCGGCTAAGAACACTCAATAACGCCGGACAATGTGATAATACAAGAGGGGAAAGACGTTCACTTTCACATAGACAAGATAGAATTAGTAATAATCTAGATATAATAAAACCATCCGTTATTGTAGCACCAACTTCCCCAACCTCACGATAAAGAAGTCTCTCTTCTGCAACAGAACCCCAGGAATCTGTTAAAAATCGTGAGTAAGGTATTCGTTGTATTAGATTTTCTCCAGCAAAGTACAAGGTAACTTCATCTTTCTCCACCCCGACAACCTTACACTGTGCAAGTTCCTTCTTCCAAAATATGTAACCCAACGAATTAACCTTTGGGATATCTTGACATGGAGTTAGAGGAACTCGACAGTGTTCTGGTTTGATAAATCGCACCTGCCCATCATGTACAACTCGAAGAAGACCATTTCGAATATCTTCCACAACAGCAGAGAATGTTTGTTTTTCTTCTGGAAAAATAGAAGCCGTAACATTTTTTCTTCCAAATAGTACAAAACCAACCAAATTAGCAGATTTAGATGTTGAAGATGTGGGAAAAGAGAGTGTACCAAGCTTTAGCCAATCTCGCCGGATGGTCGCCACTCCCAACGAACTATTCACTTCAATAGAGATAGTGGAACCACGTTCAAAACCACACGGTGATCGACTCGGAGTATTTAATTTACGACACATAGATGAATCACTGCAGAGTGAAACAATATTAGAAGATCCTGAAATACACCGATTTCGAAGCGTATCTGCAGATAAAGATACTATATCTTCTGCTTCTCCGATACCAATAAACATTGGAGTATCCAAATATAGTGGTTCGCCATTAAGTGTATCTACTGTAACTGTAAAAGTAGCAGTTTTTTTATATACAACACCCCATAAAACCAAAGCATTATTCTCTTTAGATTCTACAATACAATTCATATGCTTTTCAAACACCCGACATCCCAAACTCTTTAAATACAATCCAGTAGTTCCAGGAATCATTACATTCATTCCCACTACTGTTTTTATAGGAGGTGCACTACCATGTACAAGGGGGTTTGCTCCCATTTCAGTAAAAGAATGATGAGAATGTAGACATAATGCAAAACACCATTTACATAAGCTATAATCCACACACTCATTACACTTGTACCAAATTTGTGAAGTTAAACGAACATCAGGGTGAGGTGCGACACAACCATCACAATTTCTCTTTTCATTTGAAACACAAAGAGCAAAATGTGGTTGGGGAACTGTTGTTCGTATCGCTGGTCGGTCACTATCGGATGGTAAAAGTACGGCAACAGCATCTGTGTTGTATAAATGCACAAAGGGGAAAAGTTCTACTCCCTTTGGTACATTATCAAAAATAAGACCCAATAGCACTTCCTCTTGATTTATACCGGTGCGATAGGCATGCATAGTGCCCTTATCACGATCCACCTCAATACGAACAACGTCACCACTCACAATAATACAACCGGGATCAGCTGCAATTTGAAATCGTGTTCCTGGATATAAGTGCCGCAAACGCCATGGGGCGTCGTCCATATCATGAATAGCCCACACCTCCGGGTTTCCAACGTTGAGATCACGGCGTTTCCAATCAAATGATGTGGTACACAAACCAAAGTAATATCCACCGCCTAATATTTGCCCAGTATGACCACGCATAAGTTGACAACGCAGACTAAAGTGTCCAGTAAGTGGTACTGCGGGCTCAGCAATCGCAATAAAGGGTGTTGTAGTGTTTTCAACCCCACCTGGCACTGTTGCTAAACGACCACAAAAACGAGGAGAAAAGTGAAATCCAGGATGTGATAATGCTGCAGCAAAGGTATAGTCGTGTGGAATGCGCGGAGACTCCAGTAATGGAACACTTTGTGAAAGTCGCTGGATATTTAAATATTGATTTAGACGAGCCCCATGAAACAGGTAATCCCATTGATCTTTTTCTTCTTCAATAATGAGATTGCGTTGTTGAATCTCAATTAAACATAATGCCTGAGTCGTAATGAGAGGAATAACAAGACGACAAAGAGCGGATACCAAACTTGTAATACAACGTTCTACTCCTAAAAGTGACGCACATGAATCACGTACATCAAATGAACCATCCATAGTCAAGAAGGAAGCTGTACGAAGATTATTAATTTGTTCATAGTAACCCAAATTACCAACAGAAAACTTTACTCGCCACTGAGTTAAACGACGAACTGCCACCAAAATTTTTTCACCTGTACGGCAACATAATTGTAAAATACGTGGATCTGGAATACTTTTAAATAATGTTAATGTTACATTAGGGAAAGAAGAACTATCAAGTTCTTCACAAAGACCATCTGCTACAAGTCTTTCAAAAGGTTCTAATGTTAACATACATCTTAATACATCAACAGAAGCAGCACCCAAAAGAGTGGCTGATGAGATAGGTGCTGTCATTTCTCCAGAACTAATTGAAACTGAAGCATCATCATTGTAGAGTTGTACAAATGGAACTAAATCTGCATTTAATGGAATATCCGTAAATAGTGTTTTTAAGAATTCTTCATCACGATAAAAACTTACCGTTTGCTTATCACAGTCAATAGATACACGAACAGCATCACCACTTCCAAAAGTACGATGAAAATTATTTGGTTTAACAGTTGGATTTGTTGCATGTGGTAATTGAGGAGAAACATCATGAAGGGCCCATACAATAGGTGGTTTAACAGCTTTCCAACTTTGTGAATTACTCGCTGGTGAAAGGGGTGCGAGATTCACAACGGATATACCAACATAGTAACCTCCTTTTAATGAATGACCTTTTGACATTCCTTTACGAAACACACGTACGACAAATGATACTTTACCTGTTCGTGGAAGAACATTACCGAGAACAATACTACGCTGTGCCTCAGGCTGCATACTCGCCACATGCATGTGTGTTATGGACATACAACGAGGATCACACTGTCGCCAATACGGGAGAAAAGGAATCCTCGCACGTGTATCCATTGGAACCTTTGCGTGTTCAAATAGAGTTTTAACAAGGTTTGCAGAAGCATTCGTATCTCGTATACAGTGAATATGTGGAAGAAGTTCTGGGAGAAAACTTATTGTAGACATTTGAATAGAATGTACAGGTAACATCATAAGTACAGTAACTGCATCAAATATCATTTCTCCAATTACTTCAGGGAGAGGATAAGAATTTGCAATCTTCATAATATGACGTAAAGTAGCAATAAAATTTAAAATAGAAGATTCCGCAACTGAAAGTACTACGGCTTGCTGAATTCGACTTTCAGGAGTATCGGTTTTACCTACTCCAACATTCATAATAGAAGATGTTACTTTATTCACATTACGACAAACCACTTCACAACATTTAATAAGAAATAACCTTGCCGAAGATTTACAAGATTCTTGCATAAAACATGCCCGTGCTGTAATATAGTGTAAAGTAACCTCTGCAGTAGAAGTAACAGCGTACCATGTTGGACCATTAGAAATAGATAATGCCGGATGAAGTCTTCGAAAATCATAGAAAAAAGCATTTTTTCCAAAGTTAACAGTAAAACTTGCACGATCTTTATTGTTAATACGAATGGTTGGAAACAATAACTCTGTTTTTTCATGTATAGTACCCATAAAAGAAATGAATACACCATTTAATGTAAAAAACAAACGTCTTGTTGTAGCCACTACACCACAACCAATAGTATCCCCTTCGTCAAAAGGAGGACACAAAACATCGTGTGTCGTACCAGAGTTTTCATAAAAGTAAACTACATCAATACCACGATCAGAGACATTTCGGCACTGAGCCAAACAAAGGGCAAAACGATAACATGGAGATGTTAACGTAACTTCATAATAAAATACACGAGGAACACCACTAAAACATGTCATGAGAAGTGGCATTGGCCATGCTTCATCTGCACGAAGAATCAAAGGACCTGATATAGTCTTTTCAAATGCAATACCTTCATCTAATTCTGATAGCTGTAGGTTTGGAATAGTAACAGAAAAGCTATTTGGAAGAATACAATTAATAGAAGTATGCTCAGCTACACCAATTAATTCATTCCATGTATTTCTTTCACTTGAACTTCCTGATAAACTGCTTTGATCACGTCTAAGACGCCATGGACTTGTTAATGGTAAATTATATGCTGGTATATTTGTTTGATCTTCCAGATATGCAAGAATACTCGACATATCATCTTCACTACGAGTACCTTTAAAAATATCACAATCTACAGCATCCCATGGATGACACATAATAGCTAAAAGCATAATCGTAGACGATCCATTAAGTGCAGGGTATGTCAATATAGCTTGAGGAGATACCTCTTTACCACATTTACTCATTAAAAGAGACTCACTTTCTTCCAAAACATTATGAAATGCAACACGAACCCGCATCTCTAAATCCACACCTGATCCTACAAGACTTTCAATCATATGTTTTCCACTTCCTTCTCCACAAAAAATCCAAAGTACATGAAGAACTTCTTGTAGCGTTTTCGTTTCATTCTTTTGAAGTCTTGTTAAAAGGGAAGAAAGTAGTTGCAGACCACGAACTGTACTAAGCGCTGCAGAGGTTCGTTCAACCAGTATACTTTCCAACATTCCAGGTGTAATACCTTTTGTAAATAACGCACGTACCTGATCCAAAGTGTCTTGATTCTGCATAACGCCTCTCACTGTACTTCTCCTTGACGTTGTAGAGAGTCGGGGATCCGACGCCGAGCGTGAGGCGGCGATTGGACTATCGATTGTTGATCTCCGTCCAGTTGAGGCCCGCCGTGCGTACATCGGCGAAGTATCCCGTTGATAAAAAACAGAAGACGCAATCCATTTTGCAAGATCCACCAATAACTGACGAGCCGAGTCTTTTCCGGCGCCTTGTAATCGACTTCCCCACTCTCCACTAAACCATCGAAGTTTTAATTCATCTTCGGCCTGTTGTGGAGTCAAACCGCTGTGAATGAGGAGAGACAAAAGCGCCCGAAAGGCGGGACGCATAGAAGGTGTTACACTTCCTCGCATATTTTTCCAAACCTCATCCACAAACTTTTTTCCATCTCCCACATCATTAAGAATATCCACAGCAAATCTTGATTCATTAACTCTCCCTGGAACATCTAATCCATGGGCTGCAAGAGTTTTGGTATCAAGTCCATGTCGCAGTAATGGGGCTAAAAACACATCACACGGTTTTGGTTTTTTAGTTAAGTGATTCGCCACAGAGAGAAGAAGATTACATATACCATCACGCAATATTGAACTCCATGGGGTACCAACAGAAAGGTCGTAATTACAGACAATAGTAAGAGAATTTTCACCAGTACCAAAAAGCACTAGTGTTGATCCATTCACCTTTACAAAAGGTATTTCATTGTTTAATATTAACTTTGTAGGTTTTACAGATGCAGCATCAGAAGTAATAACTGTTACCTCTGAAGAGGAAACTTCTTTTGTAATTGCCACCGATGTGGCTCTCTTGTAATCTAACATTAATTTAAAAGGACCTTCATCTGCCCCAGGCACTACATCACATGCCTGTTTTGTTTCAAATACCACAGAAAAGGGATTACTTGTACTTTGCTGTGGTGTTGTGTCAAGTAATGCAAGTAGTGATGCTTCAATATTTGGTGTTACCGTATCGGGGCATAATGCAGAAATACCGATAAGTAAAGGTAAAAGTCCTGTATGGACTACGGTTTGCTGCATACTATCATCCCATGAACGTTTTACGAGAAGTTGTTTGGCATGCTGTAGATATAGGTCTAATAAATTTGAAACAATAGAGTGATGCCCATGCTTATGTAGAAATTGAACTGAAAATATTGAAAACCACAACATAAGATGAGCTATTATTCTCCCAGAAGATGTACCCTCTTCCTCTTGTTTACAACGTTTTAGTAAGCCACTTGCAATAGATAAAATTTTAGATGGGTTATCATTGATTATAAAGGAAAGAATACTATATAACGATTCTTTACTCATACAACTATCAAGTATATCGGTTGTTTTAGGATTATCAGCATTCATAAGAATATTCACCTTATCATTTAGTGTGAGTGATTGACTAGCTCCTGCTCTAACGAGCGACTCAGCAACATCACGAACAAAACTTTCTGGAAACCACTCTACAATCTGTTTACAAGAATGATTAAGGGATGCAGCAACATTTGAAAGTGAATTAGTATCTTCTGAAACAAGACGTTCAAAATGTACCATAGCCAGTGACATAACTGCCACAAGTTTAAGAGGATTAGTATTTTGTCGAGCCGTACGTAATATAGAAGATAAATGAAGAAGATTTTCAATACTCAGTGGATTCATTTCTGGAGGAATTCGAAGAAGATCAAGTCCACCAATGTAGATTCGTTTAAGAATTTCATTAGATATCCATTCTGGTGTTCCTTCTACCGTGTCTTTGCGAAGAATACCACTTTCCTGTAATTTATATTCTCTCTTCGCCGTTGTAGAAATTCCAGTCACGGAAAAAGTAGAAAATCGTTGTTGAAATGCGTAAAGTAATGATTCATCACGTGAAAGAGAATATAGTGTTTGTGAATAACTTCCAGGACAACGGTATACACGACTGATAGACTCCCCTCCTTGTGGAACAACAACAACTATCCCATCACCACCCTTATGCGTAGACGGAAATGTTATGAGAACCTGATAATCACTTATTAAGACTTCGGCAGATAATAATACTTGTTGTGGAAGACGAACCTTGTGATCTATTACCTCCAATGATGTAAAAGGACAACATGTAGTATCATCCCAAACAAAATGCTGTTCTGGTATCGTAAGTGCCCGCATTGTAGCCAATTCCTTTACCCACAATCCCTCACCCTCATCCAATGGAAGGTGAAAGAACGGCTTGGCTGTGGCCTCCAACACTCGATCGACCGCAAATCGTCTGATGGATCGTCCATCATTCCCATCACCACACCACGCCACAAGTGAAGCCACATGACCGGTGCCGTCTAATAAAGTTGATCCAGTGAATTTAGCCGTTTTTGACTGAGTTGTGCGGGCACCGCGTAATTCAACAAGATCGTTATCAACTCCCAGTGTCCACGTACCTCTGTTCCACTTGCAGGAAACAAAGTGCCAAGGGGTATTATTGGAAAGCATGCCAAAACAACTATACGATCCCTGCGAAAGCGTAATTATTCCTCCCTCTAAACGAATAGTAAAAGGTTCATCCAAGGTCTCTAAAACGGCAATATTTCCAACAAAATCATCGTGAATATGCGTACAGAGAACGAAAGATTCAACAGATTTTTCAGCAGCAGTACCAAGTTTTTCTAATATCATCTTTCCAGATGATGCAAGAAATAGAGAACTTTTACGTCCGCTAGGTAAACGTGGGGAATAGAGAAAATCAATAGTTTCTTCTGTAATACGAGTTGGAATGGCTGGATAGTCAGTGTGTTGTTCACTTAGGTATTCAAGTGTTGTACTTAGCACCACATGACGTAATCCAGACTTTGTACTCAAAATTAGACTGGAAGAATCTGAGGAAAACTGTATAATCCACAATGAGCGTGCAAGATCGGCATCTGTAGACTGTGCTAGTAGTTTCCCACTACTGGTCTCAAATATTAACATTCCCGAAACAGTTGCTACTGCCAAAAATCGACCACATGGGGATACACAAAAACAACTTACACTAGTTCCTTCAGACAACATTAGGGGAAGTCGAGTCATATCACTATGATACGCATCTACGGGAGAAGACATAGCACATTGTTTGGGTGAACTTAAAGTGAAACTCTGTAATACTTCTTCATAACGGGGTAATACACAAGGTACGATGCTAGACTTAGAACTAGAACTGTATTCCTCTAGTACACCAACGTACTCTAGTACTTCATTAATTTCACACCTAGGAAGAACGACAAGTCCAACCAAACTACAAATCTCACTCTTACGTTCTTGTGAGCATTGATCTCCTTTAACCATTTCACGACAGGTATCAAGTGCAAATTTCACAACAGAAGAACTTAACGCTCGGGTAGCAGTAGGAAATTGCTGAATTTTCTGCATAGCAATAGCAATATCTTTTAACTGTTTAATGTTTGAAAGCCACATAGAGAGAGTTAAAGCGACAACCTCTGTTGCAGGAGTAAAAGACTGAAAAAGTGGGATTGAAGTCATTCCTTGCATATTCGCATCAAGAGGATTTAAAGAAGGCGAATAATCTCCATTCAAGGAATTCTCCTTATTTTCAAGACCAAATGGAGTTGTAGAAACAGAAGTATTTTCCATAAACTCGGAAATAAGAGACTCATAAAGTTGAAAAGGTGAAGGATCACTTGGTTCACTTCTGTAGACAGCTGAGAGTCCTTTAACGTACTGCATTACACTTTCAGGGTCTGTTGGTGTATCACCGTCAAAATCTGGAAGTCCTGGAAGAACTGGTAAATCAATTTCTAAACGACGTTGTTTTTTATGCATATAGTTAAGATAGACATTACTATAAAGTTGAGAAAGGGTTAGTTTATTAATTTCCACATCGTCATTTTTTCGGGATAGTTCGCTCGGGTTCTGTATATACATAGATCCCTTTAGCAGCGGTGCAGGCTGTATATACTTTGCCTCATAAGTCGTTGACTGCAGTAACAAGGCATCATTATTATTTACATGTGCCTCGCTAGACAGCAAAGACACTGTTGTTGTAGCCGCAGCAGAGCTAAGCGGAATACCCAATGCCTCTCTCTCAGATAAGCCCTGCATTCCCACCGGCACAATTACTTTAGAATACCAAAGTTAATAACGTGCACCTCACGATGGAGAGATGGAGTAAATGAGGAAAAATCAATAATAAGTCTACATTTGTGCAAGATATTAAGAGAAGAAAAAAAAGAAACAAAAATACAACATTTCCCTGCTTATATAATCAAGATAACGCACAATAACACCACCCCATGGGTAGACCTTCAACAGTACAGTATGATTACTGGACCGCAAAAATAAAAAAAAACACATCGGCACATACGAAATAAGAAATAAAAAACACTTCTATTACTACTAACATAACGACGCCTTAAGCCACCACCACACTATAATATTCAGGCTGTCAAATCCTGCGGTTCCAATGACAACCATCATGAAAAAAAAATAGATAAAGGGCTCGTGTAGCCCAAATTGTGGTGGTAGAGGCGATCCAAAATCCTACTTCAAACACCATCTACTCAGTCTTTGGGTGTGTTTCTGCCGTCGCACTCTCATCTGTATTATTGCGACGGCTCGGCGGCCGCCGTCATCCTCCTTGGCCACACCCGCTTGTTGAGTCTTTTGCGGTTGTTGATAATGGATCTCCGTCAACGTCTGCCGCCTCATCCTTCTTACCACGGAAGAATCCAATGAGCCATTTTACAAAGACAACCACGGCGTACACCACCACCCAGCACGTTACTCATACCATTGTTGATAATTGATCACTACAAAAGAGAAAAAGAGCAAAAAGAAAATAACGGAGAGACAACCAGAGAGAGAGAGAGGGGGGGAATCAAACTACAGAGAGAAGGGATTTTTCAGATCAAATGTAACAGGGGATTTTTTAGAACACCACATACAAATTGTAAAGTATTAAAAAGGTAACAAACACGTTTTTGTCTTTGCCCACACTTTCTATAAAATTCATTGGTAAATGGGGTTTCCACCAATTTTACATGCATTGCAACCAACCAATAAATCTTTCTAACAGCTGAAGAGAACAGCTTAATGCTAGACAAAAGCAGTGAAAGGCACCTAGCACAGTGGGAAACCAGTGCTAGCCGGTTCTAGTATCCCCATCCCTCCTGCTAAGTTCAATTTAAAGAAACGGGTGAGAAAAATGGGATGGGAAGAGAAAGAAAAGCAAGCATTAACCTCCTCATGATTTTTGCTATATAAAATGATTTTTTTTTTCAGAAACGCACACAGAAAGAAAAAATAATAATAGAGAACGTTCAAGAAATACATACCGATCTTAAAACCCATATTCTTACATAAACCCTGACTCGGCGCATATTCTTTTTGCCAAGTAATAGACATACAAAAGGAAAAAAAACACTTCTATTACTACTAACATAACGACGCCTTAAGCCACCACCACACTATAATATTCAGGCTGTCAAATCCTGCGGTTCCAATGACAACCATCATGAAAAAAAAATAGATAAAGGGCTCGTGTAGCCCAAATTGTGGTGGTAGAGGCGATCCAAAATCCTACTTCAAACACCATCTACTCAGTCTTTGGGTGTGTTTCTGCCGTCGCACTCTCATCTGTATTATTGCGACGGCTCGGCGGCCGCCGTCATCCTCCTTGGCCACACCCGCTTGTTGAGTCTTTTGCGGTTGTTGATAATGGATCTCCGTCAACGTCTGCCGTCTCATCCTTCTTACCACGGAAGAATCCAATGAGCCATTTTATGCCAGCAGAGGCTCCCTGATACAATACTCAGCACATTTGTAATTGTGTTTTGTCTCTCTTGGAGCTTTAACTATTTAAAACAAATTGCGGCGAAAGGGAAAAAAAAACGCACATCTGCATCACAAGCATCAAAACGAAAAGAAAAAAAATACAATAAAAAAAATACATGGCATCTAGCGAGGTAAAGTACAGTAGAATCTACATATTCTTTCTATCCTTTTTTGTTCTTTTCATAGTTCACAACTAAAGCTCATGATAGACAAAATTCTCATCAACTCCAACCAAGTTTTGTAGAGAGGTATCCCCCTGATTCGTAAAAACTGGAATCACACCACGCCGTGCTGCCCATTCTCGCTTAACGGTGAGAATATCCTCATCAGCAACAATCTCCACAACATCATCCTCATCTTGTTTATCGCCCTCTTGACCTGATATCATTCGCTGCGACATTTGACCATGGTAATCCAACTCCCAGCTAGATACAACCCGGGAAAGTAAGCTTAACTGGTATTCAATATTTCGTGGATCAATAGAGCCTTGTAAAGAAGATATTGAGGCACATTTAAGTTTTGACTCCTTGAAAGTATTACGCAGTTTTTCTTGTTTAATACTTACAATGTCTCCCGCTTCTGTAATGGGAACAGTATCGGCGCTTACAGTTGTAAATTCATTCTCAGATTTTTCATCAGGGTGGAATTCCATAATACGACACGTGTATCCTTGATCAACGAGAAATGCTGTACGGTGGGCGGCATAAGCCATCTCCACTGTATCTGTACTAATAACAGTATAAAACCATGCGTCTACTATCCTTCCATTACTTGCTCTGGCTTTAGGACGCAATATTCTACCGAGTCGTTGTGCCTCTTGTCGTCTACTACCACCATGACTAGATACTTGTATCACAACATTTGCACTGGGGAGGTTAACACTGACGTCCCCTACACGAGACAAACAAATAACGTTTAATTTTGATGTACTTTGAAAATCTGAAAAGACCATTAATCGTTCACGATGAGGTGTCTCACCACAAATAACAGGAGCCCCAAGAAGATTGCCGTACTCTTTTAACAACATGAGATGATCGCAAAAAACTAAAATTTTTGATGATTCAGCGACATGTCTTCGTACAAGTTCAAGAACACATAACATTTTATTGGGATTTGCTGCAGCCAACATTACAAGTAATGGCATCTTGCGTTGTTGCAAAGATTGATTCTCCCCACTACGTTCCATGTATTCAAGACTAAAATGACGTGTCAGTGGTGTTAAAATTTCTATACAAGTTACATTTGCCAGATATCCACTTGATGCCAATGTTTCCCAAGAAATATCATACAGTTTTGGTCCTACAAGATGGAAAAGATCTCGTATTTTTGCATCTTCTCGAACATAAGTAGCTGTCAGTCCAACCACTCCTTTAGCGTCAATGAGACTTAAACTTTCCTTATATGTCTCAGCTGGCATGACATGAACCTCATCCATAATAAGAAGACCATAAGGCTGAAATAATCTCTCCTTTGGATTAGGTCGTCGTCTCTTTTGTTCTCGAACCTCAGTGGTATCACTTGTTCGGTTCATATGACGACGTATTTCAGTTTTGTGGGCTGTAACAAGCATACTATATGTTGTTAGAACGATATCTGTATCATCGGTTATTTCATCCTTTTGTTTACCCGTTAAGCAAGCAATCCGTGCAGCTCCTTCAAGTCTAGACTTGTGTTTTTTATTAGAAATAGTCTCATCATCACTATTAGGAGCAAAAATACTAGCAAATTCTAGTATTTGGTTTTTCCATTGTTCAACGCTTACACTTCCCGCACATAGAATTAACGTCGGCTTTTTAACTTTAGAAAGTAGCATGATACCAACAAGTGTTTTACCTGCACCACAAGGAAGAACAACGCAGCCACTTCGAAGAGAACCATCAGATGCAACGGCGTTGACGGCATCAATCTGGTATGGACGCGGTTTCGTCTGTGTCTTTAATGTGATGTTAACACTACGAATACTATCATCCTTTTCATAATCGTACTGTTGCTGAAGTGGGAACCCCAGGAAAACGCAACGTTCTGCAACAACTCTAGCGACTGCTCTACTACGTAGAAGAAAATAGGGAAGCACACCCGCTTCAATAACAACTTCATGCGGTTCAGCAGAAAGTGACCGCACGACACGATCTTCTAGCAACATTTCAGCAATTTCAACGCTTTCACACTGTACTAAGGTTCGTTGATCCTCAATAACTATACGGGCAAGATTATAACGACTCATACATGTCTCTATAAAACTACAAACACGGGCACGTCGCGCATCTGATTTTTTATCAAGAAATCCATAGACATAATTATCTAAAAAATCTACTACTTCTGATGCTGGTACACTAGCGGAGACGGCCGTACCCAATGAAAAGGGTGTCATACGGTATTCATGCATTAGTGAAGGACGTGAAGTCGGCTCTGCAATAGTAGTGAGGAATGGTCGAATTGCAGAAAAACAACTGCGGAACGCCTCACCAAAGAGTACCACATAACCCTCTGTGGAAATGCGCTCCTCCAAGAACAGGCACTGCATTGCAAACCTTCACCCCTAGCCATAATTATTTAGTTTATAAAAAAGTTCCAATAGGGAGAAACCAAATGCCATAGAGGGAAAATTAATAATAATAATAATAATAATAATAATAATAATAATAATAATAATAATAATAATAATAATAATAATAATAATAATAAGAAGAAGAAGAAGAAGAAGAAGAAGAAGAAGAAGAAGAAGAAGAAGAAGAAGAAGAAATAAATAATAATAATAACTTCATTACTGTTATTGTTGTAAATAGTGGTTTTGACTTCATCCTTCTTCATTCATACCTACTAGTAGATTAGTGGACAAACACACACCAATAAATTACTTTTCATTTTCAATTATATGTATTCCTACCTAAAAGGACTACTAATATTAAGAGCGAGCATGGCCACCACCACCAATTCGCCACTAAAAAAAATATCAATACAAAGAACAGAAAAGAAGAGAAGAAAAAAGAAGAAAACGCCAAAATATTTATTGTATATTGAATATAAAGAAGATTTTCATCATAATTATGAAATTCCAGCATTTTATGTTATTCGTATTAATGTTGTTGTTATTGTTTTTTTTTTTTGCTATTTAGGGGTATTTCTCAACTAAAAATAAAAAGTAAAAAAAGTACCACGTGCGACTTACTCCTCTGGATGCCATGCGCCCTTAACAGCCCTGCTACCGCGAATACGTCCTGTGCGGCGGGCGGCGATGAGTCCAACCTTCTGTCCTGGTGGTGCATTGCGGGAGACAGTTGAGGGATGACCAATGTGCTGATGGTTACCACCACCATGGGGATGCTCCACTGGGTTACGGGCAACACCACGCACCTTTGGCCAGCAGTTGCGCTTGCCGCGGAAGCGGTAGAAGGAGTTACCGGCCTTAAGCACGGGCTTCTCAATACGGCCACCGCCGGCGATGATGCCGATCATGGCACGGCAGCTGCTGGGGACGGTCTTCTTCTGTCCGCTTGGCAGCTTCAGACGTGTGCGGCCTGTCTCATGGTTGTGGGAGATGATGATGCAGTAGTCGCCTGAGGCGCGGGCAATCGTGCCGCGGTCGCCAACCTTCGCCTCCACGTTGCACACAATGCAGCCCTCTGTGATTTGACCGAGTGGCAGGACGTTGCCAATCGCCAGTGGCGCCTTCACACCGCAGAGCATCGACTGGCCGGTGAACATGCCCTCCGGGGCGACCATCAACTCCTTCACGCGGCGGTACTTGTACGGGTGGCGGAACTCCACGCGGGCGAGTGGGGCACCGCGGCCGGGCTCGTGCTCAATCGTCTTCACAACACCACGCATGAAGCCGTGGCGCTCGGCGTAGTCGAGAATGCGGAGCTTGGCGGGGCCCAGGCGCTTGTGGCCGTGCACCTGGTACACAGATCCGTTACCCTTACGGCAGCTGAGGATAGTCTTTCCCATCTTTCTGTTTTCCTTCTCGCGGAGTGGCACGCTGGAACTAAGAGAGAGAGTGAGAAAGAGAAAGAGAAAGAAATATAAATAAATAGAAAGAAAGGTTCGGTGAAGTGGAAAAAGAAGAATAGCAAAGAAATAGCGTAGAAATGCGCAGATTAATAAAGGGCAAAGAGAAATGAAAATAAAAAAAAAAATTCAGGGAAGTGAAAAAACAAAAAGACACTTACAGTAGATAATTGAGCCAAAGGTTGATCACATATAGTAAAAGACTATGAAGCAAAGTTTTTTTTTTAATAATGAGGGTAACACACGTTAAACCCCATCATTCGCTTCGTTCTGAGAAAAGGTATTTCACTCATAATACCTAGTACAGCAGAGTCATTCCCTAAACACTTCGCCTACTGTATCCTCACCTCTGTTACCATTTCTCCTTTCTTATTGCCAAAGAAGAAAGATGACTCCTTCTTTTTTTTTCTTGTTCTTCTTGTTGTTATTATCCTTATTTCTCCGTCAATTCCTTACGTGGAGCAAACAGGCAATCATCTACTTCACTCTCACCCGAAACTGATCCTTCATCTGCTACCACCGATATTAGTGGGAATGTCAGTTGGGAATTTGCTTCCGCTAAATCTTTCTGAAAGACCTCAAAACCTTCAACTGAGGCAATATAGAAACCAAAAGCCATTGATGTATCGCATGATGTTACTGATAACGTCCGCCGTGCACTTGTTAATGTCCCTGTGCTTTCTGGTGATATGAAAGCGCGTTGTGTATAGTGTGGATCCAAGCAGAAAATCCTATTCCCCTGGTGTCCATATAGATAAAGTGCAGAGGAGCGACGTCCACCAAGGATACCAATAGAACTTTCCATCTCAAGACTTCGCAATAATACCTGTGCATACTTATCCGATATGAGACCCACTCCCACCATAACTGGAATGAGCAAAACTACATGCTTAGACTCTTGTAAAAGTTTCATCACCTGTGCAGTACTTACCAGTCTATCAGAGAGAGAAAGTACAACTGGCCCTTCACCTCCAGTAGATAAATAACGTGCACTAAGGGAACTCAGCGTTTTCGCCAGAGGTGTCGGTCCAAACCACTTACCACATGGTACACCATGATTCACACCCTCTGATGACATAGCGTGGACCCCAAATGGAGCTGATGGTATGTCAGCAAAGAAAAATTGAGTTTTTCCCCTTAATTCTTGTATATGTTCATCATCAATACGAGCATTACCACTATTAAAAAAACGCATAAAAGCACAAGCCAGCATCATTTGTCCTGATCGAATCATACATCCCCAATTGGTATCCGTAGTTGTTCCATTCTCCAAAGGGGTAAAATGATCGCGATAAGAATAGTAAAGAAACTTTTTGGTCTCATTATTTGCCCACTCTGACGTTTCAGTACCAGTATAATTACCGGAACCAATAATATATGCAACTTCATTGTCTTTCAATCTCTCATTTTTCGGTTGCAAACGGAAAATAAGATTGCATACCCATTTTAAAGCGTCACTACTGGCACAACAGGATATACTGGGGGGACCAGAGTTTTCAGTCCCATGAGTCATTACAGATGATCCTATAATAAATACCAAAACTAGAAGGGAAAAGAAGGAGAGTATAAACGAAAACCAAAAAAAAAAAAAATGAGTGGGGTACATGGCACATCTCATTTAAGAGAAGGAAAAGAGTGTTATACAATAATCAGTCTACCACTTTTACCCTACAAGAACAAAAGAAAAAAAAAACAAATTGAGTCTGTCAATAAACAGTAACCCAATGTCTTTCCAATTGTCCTACCCTTGTGAGAGTGGGCACGATGTTACAAACCCCATAGTATCGCCTGCGACAAACACACCACTACCCAAAGTGGCACCACAGTTCACAACTGACTGTTTTCCAGTACTCTCCCGCACGCCGTATGCTAAAATGAGAGGCGGAAGATCACCTTCTTCCACTTCTTCTGAAGATTCATCTTGCAGTAGTGAAAGTACATCCCAAGCGGAGACCTCACCGCAGAGAGAACACGTGATGAGATGGCCACTAGGAGTCCAAGAAACAAAACAAAGCCCATTAGAGGCATGGCCAGGAGCCGCAAATATCTCTGTAAGAGAGCCGCTATCATCCATTGTGGCAATAGAATACATTCCATTTGCTCTTCCAATAGCAACATAGTCTTCAAAAAAACTGCACGTTGTCGGCAATGGTGGATTCACAAGCTGTCCATCAGCCGAAACCAGATCATCCATTATAGAGAAGTTTACTGGAGGAAGGAGTGGATCTGTGTAAAGAGCACCGTTACCATCCATTCCAATAACAGACAAAAATGGATTACCACTTTGTTGAATAAAACCAAAAGCACAACAATAATTCGATAACGAACCAAATGATGGTTTTGAGAGATTCTTTTCCACACCAAAGTACCGCTGTGAAAGATACTTAGTCGGTACGCCATTTTTCAAGTCAAACGGGATAATAGCACCATTTTCGTCTATAATAAGGGTTGAAGTGGCTTCTACTGGGTGTGTGCCGTTTAGAAATACCACCGTTTCAGAGGAATGTTTGTAGAACTGAAGTACCGACTGCTGACGAAGATCATACATGGTAACAGTGTCATCAGCCAAAACAGCAGCTATATGTAGATCTGATGCTAACATCAGTTCCGTAGCTTCTCCAATGTTTTCTTTTAGTGAATTACAACCATCAGTACAATTATTATTATTATTAGTCATGCGTACATAATCTTTCCGTTTTAGTCGTGTGTCCCACAACAACACAGAGCCCGCGCTGTCTAGTGACGCAAACCCGCTTGGTGTCGTTGCCGATGCGGCAATAGACATAATACTGTGCCCTCCGCGTCCCAAGATTTCCATTTGGCTGCTATACATGAGGTAATAAGGAAATAATAAGATATAAATAAAAAAGGAAAAAATCGAGAAGATATATTTTTAAGTTTCAATAAGAGTTCATTTTCTAAAAAAAAAACATAATCGCAGAAGCAGAGTTAAAACACATACACATCTCTCACTGAGACGCGAAGCAGTAGAACATAAATGGCAGTGAACTCTAAACCCCTAAACAAGAAAGAAAAATAAGAAAGAAGGTCAGACACTAAAAACGAAACAAAAGAAAAAAAAAGTAGCGGTGACCCAAAGAAAAGCAGGAGTAATAAAAAGGTGGGCGGAAGATCTAATGCCGCACCACCTGTCTCCCTCTTGTTTCCCTCTTGTTTCCCTTCTACTTACCCTATGAAGTACGTATATAAATTATGATTTGGTAAACATAAACGGAAAAGGTACTTCTTTTTTCTTCTTTGACCTTTTTCTGAAGGCTTGGGAAATTGGTGAAGATACCATCCAAATATATAAAAAAAAAAGAGAAAGGAGAAACCCAAAAAACACTAATACCGTACTCTCTTCAATATTCATTTGCGTTGCTCTTGCTCGTGTAGCAGTCACAAAAGCAAGACATATTGCTACCAATATGCATATATATACGAACGCACAAATGGCGGAAAGATAATAAGAAAAAAAAAACAACAAAAAAAAAGAATCAGTGATGATAAAATCAAAATGCCCCTACTATGTCCTAATTGGTACTACCTGGATGGTTCCACTACCTCTTTCTCATATACGCGCACACATCAACGCACATTATTGTTGCGGAGAAAGTTGAAGAGAAGAGTATGGAAACAGAGACATAAATGTCTGTTACGAGGCGGGAGGGAAAATCAGTCGAACAGCCTCATCCACATTTCCGCTGGTTCGCCGCAATGCCCGCTTTGCGTTTTCCTTGGAAACTCCGAGCTTCACAATTTGTTGCACTTGTGCATCAAGCGAAGTCCACCTGCCATCTTTCCCACATGGTGGTTTCTCGCCAACATGTTTGGCCACACCGCCTTGAAGGAGACGAGCGGCCGCCTTCTGTACATCACCGCTGTAGTGTGTGAGCGTGAGTACCGCATGCTTGTGTGGAAATCCCAATTCCACCAATTTATTCACCTTTGCACTGAAGTCTGCCTGCATCACCACACGGTGCTTCGCCTCCTCCACTGCGCCTTGTAGATCCAATTTCCCAACTGTGTTCTGCAGCCGCTCCAAATTCACACGATGCGACTGTTCGTGCAACATCTTGCGGGTGACGGCGGCCAACTCCGTGTCCGACATGCCGTATTCCTTCAGTGTGGCCTGATCGCACTCCGACAACTTCTCCGTCGTATTTACACCATTGCACACGAGACGTTCAATCACAGATGGACGCACCTCCGCCTCAGCCATGAGCCGCATGAAGGTCGATGGAAGTGAGCCATCAACGGATTGCTTCTGCATATCGGCCACAACGGCGAGGGATTCCTCGTGCTTGGGAAGATACAAAACCACATCAATGAGAGTGGAGATGTCCGCCGCTGGGAACAGTGTGGCGAGGTTCTCCACCCACTCCAAATCCGCCGGGGTGACGCCCTTTGCGGCAATCTCCGCCGCCTTGCGATCGCGTTCTTCCTTTGCAAGGCGCAACTCTTCACGTCGGCGTTCTTCCGCGATGCGTTTGGCCTCGCGGTGGGCGTACACCCATCGAAGTAGGAATGGAACACAGCGTCGCATGAGCCAACCTTTGCGACGCAATAACAATCGCTCTAGTGATGCCCATACCTCTGCACGAAGAAATACCTTGGTGCGCCCAACAGCGTAATTGGGCCTTTTCCAGCTGTACAATTTTTGGTACGAAGCGAGGAGATCCTCTGCGGCAGCAGAATAATTTCCAGCTTTGTACAATTTTACTGTTGATTTTAGTGCAATAAGATAGAAATAGTGACAGAAATGCTTAATAACACGACGCACTGGGTAACCTTGACGTTTTAATGCAATTGTCTGTAACACACCTGCTGATTCCAGTTGACTTCCAACAAGGTCATTTTCCAGTACATCAGGTCTGGCTTCCATATTAGGCTTAATACATCGGATAAACTGCGTTTCTGTTGACTCCAACTCCAATCGTAATGCAGTAAGTTGGTGTTGAAAGCGAAGAGCCACTGTTTGCTTGCGTCTGTCAACCATCACTTCTTCTGGCATCAAGGTTCGAATAAATTCATCACCTGATTTAAGAACACATTGGTAGGCCTCCTCCTTCACACGGTCAGTATTTTTTTCCAACCACTCGTCTGTGTGGTAGTTAACAAATGAAGCGTAGTGATTTACACCAAACTGATTGGGAACTGTACTCTTGGGTTTTACAAAGTACTGGTTCTTATTTTCCCAGAAATCCCATAAATTTTGTGTAAAACGCTCAGATGTACCCCCCTTAAAGTGGCATTCCTCATCAAGTGAAGCGAATATACCAGTCTTTTTCTGATCAAACATATTTACACACTCAGAGTTGTCAGGAAAAACAATTTTAGGAATTTGTATACCTTCTCTTTTGCATTCTTCTTCATCATTAATAAAGGTATATTTGTTGTAATGGTTCTGGAGAGATTCATTGGCATAATTGATGCAAATTTGCTCAAAACTGTTACGTTTAAAATTTTCGAAACCAAAAATATCAAGTAGACCGATATATTTACAATTTGTTATGTCACCTTGTGGTTCAATAGATTTATTAACGAAATCTACAAGACGATCAAAAAGTCCAACGTAAATGGCTTTGCAAAATGCACCTCGCAATCCTTCCGCTTCAGCTTTATTAGCATAAATTGTCACAAGACTTGTATGACTCTTGACAAGGAAGCACTCCCGAAGTAATTCTTGATCAACCTGTAGTAAATCACAAGCAATTTTAAAGGGTGTTTCATCAATCATTACTGCTTTATCATTTTGATCCGTTTCAAAACATAACTCTTGCAAGTGAAGAATACTTGCTAGTACTTTAAAAATACTCTTCTGTACAGTTGGTTTTACACCAATAGCATTTAAAGCATATCGTACATTTTGAAATTCTCTTGCATCATTTAATTGTTTACCATCAACGCCACGTCTAGTAAATGTTTTTCCACCACTGAGACATTTATAATCCTCTGCATTTTTAAGGCCACCAAGTTCTCGTTTTTCTGCCGCTGAAAGTCCTGCAAGCATCTCATAAAAGATATGGTAGTTACGTTCTCCTTCAGATTGAAGCAAGATACGACTTTTTTCGAGTAGATACGTGACGGTTTCACCTCCCACCATAACTCCAGAGCTTGTATCAAAGTAGAGTTTAATGTACTTTCCAAAGCGTGAAGAATTATCGTTACGTACTGTACGGGCATTTCCGAAGGATTCCAAAACAGGATTGCTCCATTTTAAACTTTCTGCCACACTATCAGCAATTCTCTTTTGCATGGTGTTACTGCTGTGCATATAACTTATTTGACCAAGGTATGCAATTAACATTTTGGCGTTTTCGGTTTTTCCACTTCCTGATTCTCCAGAAATCACAACAGATTGATTCCCAAGACCACGCACAACAATCTGTGTATAGGCTTTGTGTGCCACTTGCCATATATGCGGTGGTAACAAATGAGGCTCCAGTGAGTTAAGGTAAACTTCACGGTGTTTATCACTGTTAAACGGCATTATCTGAAAGGGATTGACACTTAACACCATTTCACCCATGAGTGAGTATTGCTGCTTTAATTGCTCAAAACGCTGTTTAATACAAAACAACGTTGTAGCGACATGTAAATCACTTAAATGAAAGAGATCAGGATCTTCTGCGTCAAATGCTTCCTCCATGTATCCATGAATTTGTCCCCATGGAAGAGTTTCTTCTTTAGCAGTTAACTCGTCTTCCACGGTTGCTTTCTTCTCTGCTTCTTGAACAGCAACCACAACTCCACGCATCCATCCCTTTTGAGGATGGTGGTAGTAAACATGCTGATTCAAAACCACACGCTCCATTGTCAAACTTTATTATTGTACGTCAAGTTATTTTTTACTTCACTCGTACTAAATACCTTTGAATTGCAGTTTTACTAGTTTTCTTCTTCTCTACTTGATTATATTTTTTGATTTCTTTATTATTGTTTTCGTCTACAGAAAGGGGTTGGGTTTATCACTGATGGAACTCTCTACTTTCTTGTTGTTGTTTTTTGCTTGGAATAGCTATCCCTTGCAGTTTTGTTGTTTTTTTTTTTTTTTTGCGATATTAGGTATCCTTTTATGAACACCTTCTTCTCACTATCTTGCTCACTCTTGCTTAACGACTTGCGGATAAAACCAAACAAGAATAAAAGACACAACCAGAAAAAAAAAGAAGAAAAAGAATAATGGTGGAAAAGCAAACGGGAAGCAGGAAGATACACACATACACAGATACATACATGTGTAAGAAATATATATATATCCCCATAACTGCAACAAAAAAAAAGTGGGAACTGAGAATGACATTATCACAGTAGAAAGGAGGAAGCAAGGAACCAACTACTCATTATTTAAGCACCAAAACAACTATAACAACTACACACAAAGCTACACATAAAGCAAACGCCATAAAACAGAATAATTTTCTACAACAACTTTGATGTCGGCTAGCGGATGAAAGTTGTTCTCTTCCAGCATTTACTCTTTGGTTAGCTGTATCAACATTTGTGGCGAGTGCATCGATCCCTGCCTGCTGATGTTGTAACAAGGCAGCGAATTCATCGGTGACCTCCTTTATTTCAGCAACACCCACTTCAATTTCTTCAGCTTCACGAAGTTTCTCACGCTGTATACGTTCCTCTGTTATCATCTCGTCAATATTAACCTGCTGGAAGACAATCTCTTGCTTTACATTAGGCGGTTTACCAGAGGTGCGAGGAATTCTGCTGCGCCGTGGTCCACCTGCCAAACCCTCTAGAAGACGGTGCTCAGAATCCTTCGTATAACTGTTAGCCATCTAGTTGATACACTACACTACAATTTATTTGTTTTTCTTACTTTTTTTTCGTTTTGGGTTCTTTTCACCCCACCTTATCGAGATTGAATCTGTCCTTTTTATTAATGCCAATAATTAACAAAAAAAGTTACCAAGGGAAAAAAAAAGAAAAAGAAGCACCAATTTAAGAAGAAACGTCATTCAGACTGAAGCAAATAGGAAATAGGGAGCTAAATACGAAACAAAAGAAAAAGAACGTATCCTTAATAAGAAACCACAATAATAGTAATGATGATGGTGATTATCATTTGTAATAATGGATGATAAGGGAGGGAAAAGCGAGATTGGGAATGATTACACCTTAGATCACGTCCAGATGCAGCACTCAAGGGGGACCCACTTTTCGCTTCCCCCCCCCCCCCCCCTTATCCATTTTTCATTACACAGCTGAATTCAAACCTTTTCTCTCTATCCTTCTTCTTCCTGATACTCTTTTCACTTAACAACAGCAGCCGTAGAAGCCCCAGGCGCCTTCCGCTGTAAACCCCTGAAGTACATTCTATTGGCCTCTTCATCCTGCACATGTCGAAGATGCATGGCTTCAATCCACTTTGTGAGTCCCAGCTGTTGCTGCTTTGACGCCAGCGTGTCCTTCTGTTTAGCGAGACGCAGTGAATTGCTGGAGGCCTGCAGGAGTCGTGCGTGTCTGTTCCGCACGCCGGCGATGTCCTCCGCCGTTGGGAGGGGAATGGGTGTGCTGTACGCGATGCGGTCCTGGGCGAGGACCGCCGGGGTGACCGCCGGCATCTGCCGCTGCTGATGAAACGCCTCCTCGTCGTGGCGAATCGCCAACTCTTCACTCCGCTCCGCAATGGTTGCCTGCACGCGCTGCTCAAATCGCTCCTGCGCCGTGGCGTCCAGTGAGTTCTCCGCCTCCAGCAACTCATCCGCGGCGGTGAAGACAAACGGCACCAACACCACCACGTCATTCTCCACACGGCTGCTGGTGGTGTACTGCGCCACACCACACGGATGTTGTTGATGCTGTCGTTGATGTTGATGTTGACGGCGGCAGCGGCTGCGATCACGTCTGGCAGTGCGCACCGTAGTGAGACGCACATGCCGCCGCAGTACCGCACAGGGACCATACTGTTTTTCAAGATTTGTGGGGGAATTCACAACGCCCAAGAGGACAAATGGCGTATCTCTGCCAATGGGAGCCGTAGACACGGTGGTGCCTCGCAAATCCAGTCCAGGGGTTTGAGAGAGAACCGCCTCAAACGTCTCAACATCGTGTGGATTGGTGACTTGGCGAGTTGGCTCCAATACCAATACTTCTTTACCGGCTGTGTATCCCTCCATCGGCTCCAAGGAAGCAGCGGGAACAGTAAAGGTTACCGTCTCAACTGTCGTACGTAGATGATGTTGCACCGTCAATCGTGAGTCCTCAAGACGAGACTTTTTGGAGACAGCTTCTGTTTCTGTTTCTTTATCTGTATCAGTGTTGGTAATATCTCGCATAGCATCTGCATGTGGAACGACAGTTGTGAGGCAGCACTCCACAACAACATTCTCTGGTAAAGCTGGATCTACTGATGTAACCTGTACAATCTTATCAGATATAGTGGTATCCCCCAATGATACAGGAACTGCAAGATAGTAATTCTTACCAATCATTTTAACTGATTTGGCAAAGGTTGTATTATCTAATGATGCCTTTTCTCCAGATTGTCCATTCCCATTATATGTTAAAAGTAAAGTGGGGGCTTTTTGTGTAATGGCGTTTGTAAGGGCACGGATAAGCCGTACTCCACCATCAGCGACCAATACATGCTGACCGTCACGCAGTCTAATAAGATTACGCACTTCACTTAGATCGTCAATATCGACATGTCGGCTAACAAAAGTACCATATGCATCATCCATACTAGAATAAAAGTCTGGTGCATCGTAATCAATAAATTGAACTCCAGGAAAATCAGCATCTGCACATAAAGGTTTTACAATTTTTGTCACATCACATATAGTTACCCGACTACCTTCCTGAAACAAACCTTGTGAAGAGGCCTTTCGTTGTTGATGCAAACTACGTTGTACCTCAACTTTCATACGACGTTTTGCTTCCTCTGTTTGAACAAGAATCTCACCAAGAATATTTGCACGTACCTCACGCTCAAGACGAACACATCCTGGGCAAAGCATGGTCTTGTGCCCCAATGAATGGTGTTGTTGAGTTGCTTCAGAGCACGTTGTAGTGAGTGGACCTAAACAACGTGCACATTCTGTGATAAATTCAACAGCGCAAGGAAGTTCAATATCTGCGCAATATCCCTTAAATACGTGTCGTACTGTAGCATATATGGGTTGCATGGTAGCTTGATCCATACCAATAACAATTGCATGCGAACAACATAGTGGATGTTCAATAACTTCAAAACAGTTACACCTTTCTGAACAGCTTTGCAAACATTCATGTCCACATGGCATAGAGTTTTGACAACTGTAGGGACAACTCACATGTGATACTCGCGGATGGCATGGTTCTGTGCAAACATGACCCTCCCGTTGACAAATAAAAGATTGAAGACAGAGTCGCTTACAAGAACGCAATATAGGTGCGATACCATATTCCAATTGTCGTTGATTAAGATGTTTTGGGCAACATAATGGAATGCGATGTCCAATTAATGATAAAAATTTTGCGCTATCAGGTAACTTATCAGATTCTTCTGATGAGACAAGCGGTGTCTCCTCCTGAAATTTCATTACAAAAGTTTTCCACTGAGGCCAACCTACTGTTATATGTGGTGAAGTCCATCCTACATCAGCTATTAAAACAAAAGCACCTTTTGCACTAGCAATTGCATCACAAAGAAACTGTTCCTGATGCATCACTGCAGGTAAAGAGTCAGTAGTAGGTGGAAGGGTAATAAGATAAATAACCACCTCGTATTGATGCACAACCTTATCACGTGCATTCATTGCTGTAAGTTCATGTAAACTTAACAATGTAGGAAGTCCAACCTCATCTGATACAGCACTCTCTGTAACTATTTTATCGCTTCGAAAACAATCTATTAGTTGAGCACGTAGTTTAGACTTCACCTCAGCAGGAACAATAATTGCCACATGTCCCACATTTGCTCCATTCTCGTTAAACCAACGAACAATGTTCACAACCTTCTGTAACTCACGGCTTTCACGTTCACTCTCCACGGTAATTTGGTGGGTCCAAAACCACAGTGGGATTTGCAGTCCCATAGACAAAGCTCGAGATCGACCAATGGCTCCATTGTACAAAAAGTTGGTAATCGCCTTTTCCAGCCCCGAGCAGAGTAAATTCGACTTCTTTTCCATCCTACTGACCACCCTTGTACTGCACAGTGCTATTTGTCTATAAAACAAAAAGGAAAAGGAATTGTGTGTTTTTTTATTTTGCACAACAAAGGAGTTGCAATTCAAAGGAATCAAAACAAAAAAGAAACACACTTAATAGCCAATAAAATGGCACAAACATATCATTAGGAAAACAGTATATGCCTTACTTTCCTTTAAAAGAAGAAAATAATAAAAAGAAAAACAGATATATTCCGCCTCTTTCACTGCAATTTCGGGTTTGCTACCTCCCCTAACAAAAACCCCATATAAAAATTCATACCCAGTTTTTTTTTTTTCTTTCCTCCGATGAAATTTTTCTTTTTAAGTAAATAAACAGGACTGAAGAAATAGAAGTGTGTTGAGATTTCCTTTTATCCCAGGTCCCGCTCAAGGAGGAGAAGGTTGGGTTGGCTGGTTTTTTTTTTAACATACTGTTTATAGACTGTAATATAAAGAAAAAATCCTTACGAAAAAACACATATTGTCATTACAACAATTCTCTTACAGAATAATGTACAGCCTAGTCATTCCTTTCACAAGCCGTCACAAAAGCAGGTGTATCACCCAGATTACATAGTAGAGACGAAAAAAAAAATAAATAAACAATAAAAAAAATAATTGCACTATCAAGACGATAATTTACTTTTTTTTTTGGAATAAAACGATAAACTGTCCAAAACTTTAAGCACAAGTATCCACTATTTAAGATATTTCATAAAAAGAGGAGCAAAAACATTATTAACGATAGACCCCCAATGGCATCCCGCTCCTGCCTATAGTTGTTCGTCCTTTATTCACTATAGGATAAACTACATAACCTTCACGTTCCATGCCCTTATTAATGAGGTCCGAACTGGGTCGTACAGCATCGAACCGAACCTCGTAGTCATACACAGCATGTCGCACACACTCAATTTCATCATCAGCCGACCTACATTCACTGCTAAGTTTATCACAGAGAGCAGCAAGCTCTGCTGATCGTTCTCGCTCCTTCGCAACCTCTAGAACCGCATCTAACTTGCTTCTCTTTCCAGCATCTACGGTGCGTTCTGTATCAGCAATCATAACTTTTGAAGCTGTAATTTCTTTTTCCAAAGAGAGAATCTTGTTATTTAACTCGTTTTCAACCTTTTTCTTCTCCCCCTGTAAGGCAACAATACAATCCTTACCATCACCCAACTCTTCCAAAACTCCAACAAGTTCACTCTTTACCTTTTCTAACTCAAGAGCCAACCTCGCACGCTCACCATCTTCCTTACGGAGGGCACTCTTAAGACTTTCATTCCCACCTTTCAATTCAACATTGTCAGAATACAAAACAGCGGTCTCCTTCTTTAGGCTCTCATTCTCTCCCTGAAGCTCCTCCTTTTCCTTCTTGAGGTCATCGCTTTCTCCCTGCAGTTCTTCCTTTGCCTTCTTTAGATCGTCATTCTCTCCCTGGAGCTCCTGGTTTTCTTTTTTAAGCTTGCTGATCTCATCTTCTTGCCTTTTGTTGTTTTTGTTAAGCTCCTGTAGGGATTCTTCCTGTGCATTGTTTTCTTGTAGAAGTTTATCATTTCTATCCTTTATCTGTTCAATATGTTTTTTTTTATTAATTTCATTTTCTTGGTAATCTTTTATTGCCTGCATGAGGTCGTCGTATTTTTCTTGTAATTCTTGGGCCCTTTTTTCGGTATTTTGATTTTGCTGTTGTAGATCGGTATTTTTATCCTCTGCCTCTTTAAGAGCCTCTTTTGTCTCCGCAGTATCTTGTTCTGCCTCTTCTTTGGCTTGCGTTGCCAATTCGAGGACTTGTTGAAGGTGCTTAAGGTTTTCCATTAGTTGATTATTTTCTTTCTGAAGGCGTTCAATCTCTTGTTTTCCTTCTTCAAATATCTCTTTTATTATTCGTTCCTGGTGCTTTGAAGCAATTATGCCATTATTGGCTTCTTTTAAACGTTGTTCAAGTGAGGCAATCTGGTTCTTCGAGTCATTAATTTCATCCCGTAGCTCTGCAAGAAGATCCTGTTGGTCTTTCCCCATTCCGTTACTTTCCTCCATGTCTAGAATCCCATTATCAGATCTTAGCATCTGCTTGTTCTTTGCTTGAAGCTGCTGGAGAAGCTCATCATTTTGTTTTTCCAACGTATCCTTTTCATAAGAAAGATCATCACGTTCTTTTTTTAGGTTGTTGATTTCATCCTGTAGCGCCGCTATTACTGCACCGCGTCGGTTTTTGTTATTTTCAAGGTAAAGTTTTTCGAGTTCTTCGAGCGTTAACGCCTTCTTTGAAGTATCCTTCCGCTCCCCCTTAGATATGGGCATAATGTGCGTAGGAAAAGGACTGCTATTTAAGATTTCATTTTTATTAGGTGTGGTGTTTTGTGGACTATGCTCGGATGATCCTTGTTTCATATATGATGGATTGCTATATGGTTGCGCTTGCTGCAGCTGCGGTGTGTACAAGTGCGTTGGGTGATCACACTTCGGGCAGTACGACATCATTTTGAGAGTGCCACAGACACCACACTGAGATACGTCACTCATGCCTTTTATACTCCTCGTCAAATAGGAGATTTTATGGTTGCTTAATATCGATAAGAAATAATAATAAATAAAAATATATATATGGAGATAAAGCTACGTTAGCTGTTATAACTACTTTTGACGATAACTACCTTGTGACTCCAGGCTTTCAATTATAAGAAAAGAAATAGAAAAAGAAAATATAATTCAAAGAAACAAACAAAGAACGCCACGCGAAAAAGAAAAAAACCAACAAACAAGAAAAGATGTAATCCCAGCATGAATGACAACACAAGAAAGAAAGGTAGAGAATATGTTTAAAAAAATATATTTCGGCGTATGTACACGTACACACACATAAATACACATACACATATACATAAAAAAACATAATTTCATCCACAAATATAGAGAAACTGAATGACGAATCGTACAACCCTTCCACGGGGTACACCCTTACTCACTCATTTATCTACTCACTCACTTAATCAATCAATCAATCACCCACTCCAATGTTAGCAGAAATAGTAGTAGTAGTAATAATAATAATAATAATAATAATAATAATAATAATAATAATAATAATAATAATAATAATAATAATAATAAATTATCACAATGTCTGATTGCAATCAATATATCTAATATATTTTTAAAGGTTTTGAAGAAGAAGTCGTTCACGAAGTCGTTGGAGTTGGCTTTCCAACACATAACATCTTGCTTCTAAACGTTTATTAGATGCCAATAATGAGTTTTTTTCATCTTTATATATGCCATCATTCACCAATTTTGTCTCGACGGTCTGTTGAGATGTTTTTGGGGAATTTATTTTAACTACTGCAACTGGAGTTACTTGTGCTACTGTTGGTGTAGAAACCGAAGAGTTTGGAACTGTTGTGAATAGACGTTTGGTGGCAACTCCTTCGTCTTCTCTTTCCTGCGGTTGTGATGATGATGTCAACAGACTTGCCTCCCCACCCCATAAAACTTTGTTCCTAGTATGAACCACCGGTGTCTCTTTATTAGTCGTCAGTTCCAAGTGGGTTGAAGTTTGCCTACTCCTTTCCAACTCCCGCAACGACTGATTCAGGCTCCCTCTCAGTTGTTGTGCTTCCGCAAGAATTGACTGCTGTTCAATTTCTGTTATACCTAAGCGAACCTCCACTTGTTCGACAGCAACCCTAAGCCTCTTGTTCTCTTCAATAAGCTCTCTGATGGTACTTTCGCCAAGAACTCGCTGTTCCTCCATGGCCTGCACCTTCTCTTCAAGCATGTCCCTTTCGTCAATGACTTTTTTGAGCTGATCCAAACATGCCTGGTATTGCGACTCGGTAAGTGTCATCTGTGATTCAAATCTATTGCAAGAGGGAAATGAGGAACCTGATGCACGCAAACCCATATTACCCCTCTTATGATCATCCGCACTAACATTACCTTTCTATTTGATGATGTTATCAGCACATGGTTCAACCTCCTGTTTGCCTTCTTTCTCTGTGCTAGAACGATGTATTATCTCTTTTGGGGATTTATCCTAGTCTAAGTCAGTCCTAACGGGTGAGGAAATGTAGGGTGTTGTGGTAACACTGCAATTAGGGCATGCATTCCGCATCGTCACTCTACGGCACGCAGGATACAGCCTGACATATGTCCACATGCTGCTACTGTTCATGCCAAGAAAATAAGAAAATACAGATGAACGCACTTCATGCAAGTAAATCAATTAAAATAATTAAAAAAACACATATAGCTGTAATATTGTTCGTCATTTCTTGTTTTTTTTCCTTTCTTTCGTCGTAGCTATACGTATGTTTTTCTCTCTCTCTCTCTCTCTCTCTCTCTCTCTCTCTGTGTGTGTGTATTTGTAATGTGCGCTCCTCAGTCACTCTCAATAGAAAAATGACAATAAAAAAAACAGGGTGTCTGTCTGTCTTACTTTCTTTATTATTATTATTATTATTATTATTATTATTATTATTATTATTATTATTTATTACCTTTCTCTTCGCTTAATCGTAATTTAGCTTTCTCTACCATTAATAGAGACGGTATTTCCCATTCAAACAAAAAATAATCATCAAAAATCAGAGGCATCCATATTGTCTTAGTGCGTTTTGCAACTCAAGAGGAAGTTGTGTGCATGCCTCATTCCACTGTTGTCTGCAGTGCCGAAGGAATGGTGCTACGCCCTGGTGTACAAGGATTTGTTTCTGCTCCTCTTCCACTGTGCGAGAGGCGAGGACGGCAGCGATGCAACGCAGCATCTCGCCTCCGCACTGAGAGGTGATGAATTCCCCCTCCCCTGTCAAGAGAAGCACAAGTGTGCATATGGCATTCTCATTCTCCGCTTTATCCACCCGCATGGGGATGTGTCTGAGGAGAACTGGAACGGCGGTGTGCAGCAGCGTGTCGCCTCGCGGGAGTCGACGCAGGATAGAACAGGCGGCGGACGTGGCGTTATCGACGGCGGCGGCACTTTCCTGCGATTCATTCTGCAGCAGCGGGGCGAGGGCCTGCAGGAGGGCTGCGGCGCCGGCGGGGTCCCACGCGTCGTGATCGGCGGCGGTGCGGAGAAGAAACGCCGCGTTCGCCCGCACCGCCGAGTCGCCCGCCGCGAGGAGTCGAACGGCGAGTTGAACAGCCGCCGGGACGAACGGCCCCCCCGCCGGCCCGAGCGCCGCCAGCACCACCGCGACGCAGCCGGTCGCCATCACGGCGTCCTCCGCCGGCCGGTCCTCGCCGGTGTACGGCAGCAGCAGCGGCAGGAGGACCTCCGCCGAGGGCCGGAAGGACGGGCCGTACGCCTTCGCAAAGGACTCCAGCATGTCACAGACAGCGTCCATCAACACGGCGTCGTGATCCTCGCCAAGCACCACACCGCCGTCGGGGTTCCCAGCATTGGCATTGACACCCCCAACCTCACCCTCATCCTCATTGACGTCCTCAAGGGTTTTTTGGCAAGGAGTACCTTGACGCAAAAGCGACGCCACCGTATGGACAAATGCGTCCATATCTTCAATAATTGTTTGAGGACCAAAGAAATTAAATAGTAACTCCAATGCATCACATGCAGATGCAACAACTTCCTTGTCCGTTTCCTGATAAACACAAGGAAGTAATGTACTATTAAGAAGAGAATTTAACATTCCCCGGGCGTATGGTGTAAGGGTGTCTTCAGTCATTGACTTTATAACTGTGTCAGAGCCATGTGACGCCTTTGTCAACTTTGCAAGTGTCGTAAGTGTGTTACAGCGAATATTATTATGGAAATGTGTATCAAGTTGCTCCATCGCCGACCAGCAAAGATCAATACGATTAACACCGAAATTTGCAAGGAGTACCTCAGCACATACACCAATAAAATAAACAGCACTACTCTTCTCCTCAACATCTGCTGTCCGCACAAGTGCATGAATTTCTTGCTCTTCTTCTTCTTCATCATTATTATTATCGTTATTATTATTTTCTCCATTATCCATTTTCATATTAAAACTTTTTATGCCTCCCTCCGCCAACAGGTGTTTGTTTTCGTAAAGTGTTCGATCCTCATAGATAGTCTGCAGTGCGCAGTTGACTGAGTCATCAAGGTAAGGCATAAAATCATCACGCAGTGTCTCACAGAGATTTGACAAGAATCCAAAACTCTCCTCTCGTAACTCTGCCTGACGTGTTCGAAGGTTTTCCACAACTCGTTCCATAAAAAATGGCAAGTATGGTAAAAACGCTTCTTTTCCAATAGCGTTTGCAATGATTCCCGCGGCTTCTGTAACCTTTGCACGCAAGAGAATTGTATCCGGGGTGCGAACCATAAGGGGTCCCTTAAGTAACTCAAGGCAATAAGATGCATGAACCTGAAACGACGGACAGCGTGTCATTGCTAATGATGATATCACACCACATAACTCCTTCTGTGTTTGAAGAGAACTTCGACTAATGGCATCTAGAACGGCTGGAAGTACTAGCTGCACGTACGGTTCCACATCCTCAGCTACATTTTCACATAAAGTATCTAGTGCTCCGGCAACACGTCGACGGACTTCATCTACATCATCATGAAGGAGTGGAACAAGCATAGGAAAAAGTTGTTGGTGCTGCTCTAGGATCTCTGGTTGAAGATGCGCACAGAAGTATGTGAGAGAAAATGCAGCAGCTTCTCGGGGTACTGGGTTACTGTCTTGTAAACAATCTTGTGTTAAATTTAACACGTACTGCACCCTACGACGAAGATATCCCGGATTTCCTTCTGCTAAACACGCAAGTGAAAGAATAGTGGCTTTACGTTCAAGAGGTCCAGCCTGTGGGTTTTTTACCACTTGTGAGACAAGCGGGATAAGTACGCCTGTGAAAGAATTTGCAGAAACCTTTGTAGCTAATGTACTAAGCAAACGTCCAGCGTACATACAGGGCGGACTTACATGCAACATCTCTGTATCATCATCATCATCATCATCATCATCATAATTACTATTAGAATTCATATGGTTATGGTTACCATCCTCACCCTCGTCTTCCTCCTCTTCGACATGTGCCGTTTCTGGAAGGGAAATGGTGCCATCCTCGCCCATAACACGCATACAGGCAGTGATAATGGGTTCCAGCAATACTTTGGTAACGAACTTTGGCTTCTCATTCACAAGAGTCACAAGTAATTCACTACAATTCTGCCGCACACGTGGCTGATTCACTACATTAGCAAATACCGATAGCACATCATGTGCCAAATCTCGGAGTAGTGCCTCATGCCGCCGCACGCTAAGTTCGCCGGTGAGCTGTTCGAGCAAATCCAGCACACAAACACACAAACTGGACATGCCTGCCACTGCGGCGTACTGTGTGAGCAGCGCCCTACACTGCGGCACAACACGCAATAGTAATAATTCCCGCACCTCCCGCCGCTCCACAACAAACGGCAGCAACACCGCCACCGCCCGCAGCGCCGCCCGTAATACCGCCACGTCCGTGTCTGCCATGCCCCGCACCACCGCGTCCGCGACGAGTCCGCTGAGACCGCCGCACTCGCCCACCACCTCCGCAATGCTGTAGGCGAGCACCATCGCCAGTTCCCGCATCTCCACGCGGGGATCCTCCGCGGCGGTGCGAATCGCCTGCTGCAGCTCCGGCCACACACCGCCACTCTGCAGGGCATCCGCCCGGGCAATGCGGGAAACGAGATGCGCCACGGCAAACCGCACCACACGCACCGGCTCAGCACCGAGTTGGGTCAGAAGTATAGACTTAAGCTCCGCGCGTGACTCCATCGGAAGCGCCTGCCAGAGTGAAAAGACTTTTTTACGAAGAAGTACAGCAGCAAGCTGACGAACACCAGCTGTTGCACCTTGCATATCCTGCAAAACATTCACCAAAAGCATAAGTGTAGAAGGCTTACTAAGAGACTGCACTACAGAAGCCTCTACAGTACGACGTTCATTGTTATCGGTTGAGTTTAGGATAGCGTAGAGCATACGGTGAAGCTCCACCAAAGTAAGGTCATTCTCACCTGAGACAGGAGGCATTATTTGTTTATTTATTTATTTATTTATTTTTCCCCCTTTTCCTTCTCTCTCTTTCTCTCCCTTTGTATGTATGTGTGTGTGTCTGTTAACGCACTTCTAGCGGAAAAATCAAAAAAAGAAAAGGGAAAAAAAAGAAACAAAAATAATTGAATATCCCTATCTTTAAAAGTGATACAGATTAATGAGAATATGAACTCCAATTATCTTTGACTATTTTACTCTCTTCATCATTATAATTATTTTTTTTCTTTCCGCTCTTGCTCTTTCGCTTTTGTTTTGATTAGTAATTTTTCATTTTGTTTGTAAATTAGGGTACCGCATGGTTTTGTTGGCCATGCGTGGATTACCAGTCGGTGTCCTACATTCTATTCCCTTCATTACCAACGGTGACGTCATCATTGGAGAAGAGAAATGGAAGCAGTAACAACATCAGCATAAATACAAAAGAACAACACGTAACCTAAGGGAAAATGAAGTTTGTTCTAAAGGTTCCCACCAACAGAAACACAGAGAGAAATATACAGATAGAACAAAATAATAAAAACAAAAAAAAAGAGAAAATAGACTAATTACGAAGAGGTAATGTCATTTGTTTCAATTGATGTATTCTCTTTGTTTTTTTCTTGTTTTTAGTTCTTCCTCTTCTTCTAGACTCTATGTCCTTCTTATCTCCTTATTCATGTTTTTCCTTTCCATGTTTTTTTTTTCTTTCTTTCATTTTTTTTTCTTTTTGGCGCCAATAAAAAGAAAACCACCATGTTTGTATGACTGCTGCATCACCACCTGATACTCCCTCTGACACCCCACTTCCTTAATGTTTTTTTTTTCCTTTATATATTTCTAAGCAGCGTACTTCGTGACCATGGCGAAGATCATACAGATTAAGTACGTTACGAAAAGTATCACATCAACGGCAATATGCATATACGACTCCCGCTCTAAACGGCTTATCTCACGCCATAGACTTGTCGCATCCACAAAGAAGACTCCACTGTACATACGCCAGAGGAGAAATAATAGTGCCAGTATAAAAAATACAGACACCACAACGCTATTGAGAAAGAATACTGCATGCAATGACTGAAGCACACGGAGAACAACATATATCTCGAGTACTGGATTGACAGTTCGTTCGCATTCTAACACATTGAGACACTTATCACGACAATCAGCAATGTTGAGGGCGAAAATCATAGCGAATATAAGCATAATGAGTTGCATAAGACCTGAAGCCACCCACGCACCTATAAAGTGCAACATACTTGCAAATAAGGCCGCAATCCCAAGGCAGTATGCGAAGAGAAAAAAGTACGCCCGTTTTCTCTCCCCAGCGGAGTGCTTTGAGGGATTACAGAGGGTCCGCCACACTTCCCGCTGCTGTTCAAGGATACGCATTAATCTTTCTATTGTAATATTTCTTTATTTTCAAATTATTTTTGTTATCGCCTTTAACTACGGAGTCAAGGAAAAACGCAAAAAAAAAAACGTACGCGTTGGACCTGGCCTTTTCATACATGAAAGGTATATTGCATTGAAATGCAAATAAAATGAGAGATAAGAAATAAAGAAAAATAAAAAGAGAGAAAAAAAAAGGATCGTTGAGGTGAATAATAGAATTAAAATATAAGGAAAAGAAAGAAGAAACGTAAAGAAACATTGGAAAGATTGATATTATATTCGTTTACACACGCTTCGTTTTGCGTTGTGTTCTTGTTTACCTCCTCCCCTCACCTTCGTTCTGCATGTTTTGCTCTCTCTCTCTCTCTCTCTCTCTCTCTCTCTCTATTGAGAAGAAAGAAAAAAGAGGAAGATAATACAATAATAGAGTAATACAGAAGAAACAGCAGTCAAACCACAAGTATATATATATATATATATACTATCTTTTTCTCTTTCTCTCTCTATCCCTCTATGCATCTATGTTGAAAGACCACCAGGTAACGCCACGTGCCGCAGTGGCCACAAGTGCATACTTTGAGTTAACACTCAATGCCACAGGAACATCACTATCTTTGCATTGCAGTTCAAATCTCAATAACCCCTTTGAGCACCCCTGCGACACCTGCGTCCTGTCGTAACCGCCGTATACAAGCAGATGACGCCCTGCGTTCATAAATGTGGACGGCTGCACCACTAATGATTCCGCCACATTGGGAAAAACGTACTTTGCACCAACGGCATCACCGGCTCCTAAAAAATGACGTCGTGCGGCATCGTGAAAGTATGAACAGGCGACCACCTCACGGCCCATATCATACACAATAGCCTCACCAGAGGAAGATGTGAGGAGGAGATGCGTCCCATCAGCACTCACCTCGGCACCTTTACACCGTGATGCTGCTCCAGAGTCGGTGAAAATCGTTTTGTTCTCTACTGACAATAATGGTGTACTGAACATCTTACGACAGTCAAACACTCGCACATGGTAATCGTCTCCAATGACAAGTTTACCACCATCTGGGCTAAAAGACACTGCCCCTCTGTTTCCCACTACTGTACGTTCCCCAGATGCTGCAAGAGCACCGGAGATAAGTGGATGAAATAATAATAACCTCCCTTGAGTAGAGAAAACGGATGCAATCACATCACTTTGTGGACACTGCGCAATTGTTGAATACACCGGTGTATTTACAATAGCGCGAAGCTCTGGAACATCATCACTAACAAATGCCATAGCACCAAAAAATTGCGCCGTACTAAGACTCAACAAATATAAGTGGCCATCTCCACTGTGCCGTGGAGCAACGCAGACCACATCGCTTGACTGCGTAAACTTTGCGCAGTGTACACCAAACGCCTCCAACTGTATCGTCTCTGTGTGTCGCATGGCTGTTACGTCTAACAGCCGCAGAGCATCATCGGCGTGTGATGAGATAAAATATCGTCCGTCTACCGAGAAGTCCATTGTGACAACACGCGGGTCGCTAATGCCATTAAAGAAGTGCGACGCCACCTCAATTGGGTCACTGTCGGGCACTTGGGACATGGGGACCCCCTACTGCGTGTACAACAACAGCGAATCCCTCGATACTACCTCACATATACTCGATTATTCCATAAAAGAAAAAAAAAAGAAAAGAAAGAAGAAATATATATACATATATCTGCAGAAAGGGAGTGCGACACACGAAGGAGGAAAGATAACTCGAAAAGGCTCAAGGAAAACCCCCAGAAAGAAAGGAAATAAAAAAACTTGGACCTCTCAGACTCAATTGGAAACACAGAGAGAGCGAGAGAAACAGATAAAAAGATGCCCACAAATACGCACAAATAAACACAATAAAAAATCATGAACAAATAAAGAAAATGTATTTCAGGATGTGAGTCCTTTTTCTTTTTCTCCTTATATTTTTTTTTTAATTTGTAAATTCGTTTAATCGCTTCGATTACTTTTAAACTTGTCCTTCATTAAGCCACAAAACAAAAAAATTTGTCTTTAGCTTGTTCTACTGCGCCAATTCAAATTAGGAATTATATCGTCATGAGATGGGCAATCCCAAGTTGAGTAGATGCAGCGGAAGAAGAGTTTTCTTATCGCGTACAAGAAGTGATGATGATGTATTAACGGCTACTTCTTCTGGCGTTGCACGTATTGTATGTGCATGCAACTCTAATGCAAGCTGTACCAGTTGCTCATCTGGAGATTGGACATTCAACCAATAGCCAATGAGAGGATTCAAAAATAGAATAACAAGAACATGACGATGTTCAGCATGCGCAAAAATTTCACGTACACGCAACAAGGCTTTTAAAACATACGATTTACCCATCAACATACGAATTCCTACGGATGAGAAGACTCGTTGTACAAGAGAAAATTCCCGGTGGAGTGGATAAATAAGAGCACGACGTGCAAAAAATATGCAAGCATCATATAAGTTATCTGCAGGATCTAACCAAGAAAGAGCAGGACTTAGTTTACAAATATTCCAAAGTGATTCACTACAGCCATTCCCTTCTGTCACAATATCATCATAAGCCTCAGCGAAAAGAATATCTGCTGTGAGGGCATTAACAACAGATGCCGTAGGAGGAAATAGTAATCGTGGTGCTGTAATATG
Organism: Trypanosoma melophagium; assembly: GCF_022059095.1. NCBI lineage: Eukaryota > Euglenozoa > Kinetoplastea > Trypanosomatida > Trypanosomatidae > Trypanosoma > Trypanosoma melophagium. The sequence goes on along the minus strand of NW_027125189.1, from coordinate 863,600 downwards.
AATCATTACTTGATGCTCTTCCGGTGTAAATAAGGCACATGGACGTTGTTGTGGAACGGCTAACAATCCTCCTTTAGGAGGTACAGTTCCAACCATACTAATTTCCTCATTATTTCCCATATGTATCGTAGTTTCTGATTGTGACACTTCTTCAATAAGGGGTTTCTTGAATTCTGCAATATTGCCTGCCCACACATCTACGACTCCAGTCGAGAGTGGAAGTACGGCATCCTCATCCTCCCGTACATCATCCTCAACGTTATTGGATGTGGGAATGGCAGTTTCCTCCACCGCAGCTGCAGAGGGAGCCACGTAACGTATACCTTCTCTCTCTAATGCGGTTACGTATTCTAAACGATGTTCTGGTACGTAATGCAAGAGTCGTCGCACTTCACCATCCTCATCTTCAAAACTCACAAGAAGAGCGTCTTCGTTAAAAGCATTATTTTCTTCTTCTAGTCGAAGTTGTCGTCGCTGGGCTGCAGTTGTTTCATCTGGATTTAATGGTAAGTCAAGCACATCTGCAACAACATCAGGGTCGCGAGATGCAAACAATCCTGTGAAATTTCCTGCAAATCCGTAATCACCGAATCCAGTTTCGGCCCCCAAAGGACCAGAAGGAAGTTGTTGACGAAACTCCATTTCATCTTCCTCTAAAAGTGCGGTATTTGTTGCTTCCGTGTTGCTTTCTATTCCTCCTACAAGTTGTACAAGTTGAAGTCGTTCTTTTTCTGTAGCAATCAAGTAGGCTGGATTATCCAACTGCGTAAACACTTCTCCAGGAGATTCCTTTGGAACGTATACGGTCAGTACGTTTGTCTCCACTGCAAATGTGGCCCGCTCTCCACACCCTTCAGCGATGGGTTGATCAAATTTAAGTCGAAGATAATATGGCGCGCAGTGAAAGGTGAATTGATGCCGCAGAATACTGAACACAGCCTTTGTTACTTTGCAAAGAGCCGACAACGTAATAGAAACAATGACGAACGAATCATCTTGTGTGCATACAAAGAGTGGTGTCAACATTTTTTTTTTAACACTGACTCTACACACACACACACACACCAAGTCAGGTCAAAAAGGCAAATTTCAATCTTTCTTCCCCAATATATATATATATATATATATATATATATATATCTTCTCTTCCACTCTCTTTCTATCCCTTCTAGTGAGAAGAAAAGAAAAAAAAACAAGAACAAAGTTAGAGACACAGTATTTCAAATATCACTAAAAACAAAAACAAAAACATATTCAATAGAAAAAAGAGAGCAAATACCCCTTATTTCTATTGTTTTTTTTTTCTTTTTCACTTCACACATTATTTCTGTCGGTACCACGTGCCCATAGCATTTTCTTTTTTTTTTCTTCCCTCCACTCTCTTTCCTGTACAAGAGAGGAAAAAAAATAAATAAAGACATACGAAACAAAGAAGAAAAAAAAAACACGATCAACAAAAGCTGCGAATCTTGTTAATAGAACATTGTGGAATGAAAAAAAAAAACACATCATCATCTATGCGACAAGGCTGCAATCTCCTTCTCCGCCTCCAGGTTCATCTTCCCCGGCGACAGTTGCACCGCCGCCCTAAAGTCACACAGTGCCGAGTCCACATCCCCCAGTGCCCGACTCGCCAGGCCGCGGCGGTACAACACCTTCACTTTGAGATCCGCCGGCAGTTCACTCGCCGTGCTGTCCGGCCCCTGCAGTAAAAGTGTGGCCGCCATCCGCGCCTCCTCCGGCCGCTGCAGCCGCAGAAAGACCATCACAACATTCGCCCGCACGGTGCAGTCGACCAACATCGACTCCGCATCCACCGCCCGCAGAGCCGCAGTGGCGTCCAGGCACTCCTGATACGCCGCGAGGGCCGCCTCGTAGCGACCCGCCTGGAAGTGGGCGTTCGCCCGTTCCTTCAGGAGGCGCAGCATATCGTGATAACGACGCTGCTCCTCCGTGTACTCCACTGCGGTGCCGTTTTTATTTAGATCCGCGTCCGTTGTGCGGCCACGACGGCGCGTAAGTGTGTAGAAAAGTACAGTTGGCACAATAGCGGCCAGCCCAGTCAGTAGTATCCACCGACGGCGGTCCATCCCGTCAGAATGACTAATCAAGAGAGCAGGGAAACAAAGGAAAAAAAAATAAGGAAAGAGAAAAGGGAGGGAAAAGAGGATGTCAATCTCATTTACCATAATTATCAAAAAGGCAGTGCCAGCAAAACACAGGAAATGATTGGAGTTTGTCCGTTCTTTTTTTTTTGTTATTATTTTTATTTTTTGTAATAATAAAAATAGGAATAAATAATATTAATAGGAGAAAAATATGCTTCCTATCCTCATATAAAGTCATAAGAAGCAATGAAGGTGAATTGAAAATAATGCACAAGCATAAGAAGCGGATCCAATTTCTCCGCTATATTCACCATGTGATATTTTTTTCTAGTATACATGTTCATATGTCGCTGCACGCCTACCACCTCCAAAACAAGCTGTCACCTTACGATAAACGTACACAGCACCATCCTTAAGTAGCAAAGGAAAGTCAGCCCAGAATGCCGGATGCGGTAAAAGATCCCTCCCACGCTTTCCTTGTAGGAAAAAATACCCAAGAACAGTTACAATTATGTACATTGTGAGTCCAACAAAGAAAATGATAATAAAAGCACAACCACCTCCGCAGCCTCTGCTTGAGGAGCTATCTGCACACACGGCCTTTGTTAGTGCTGTTGCATAATACATATCGAGTCCTGAGGCATGTTCGTAACTCACTTCGTAGTCCGCTGTTGCCCACGCCAACTTATCGGTCTTCCCACATTTTAACGTTAGAACCATAGTTGAAGAGACCGAAGGGATAGTCGAGAATGTGAGTTGTATATCACCCTGTATAAAATTAGCAGCCTTAAGATTCATAATCGTTGGTATCATTGATTGTTGTATATACATTATCACCTGGCCTTCATTACCTTGGCAAGGAAGAACGGTCAAGTTGAGCATCGTAGTAGATCCTTGCAGTCTCACAAACAGTGTAGTTTTGGGAATGACTGAAAGATCATAATCATTAACAATACAAGAGGAAACTTGAGCTCTTGTGATCCCCATGTGTAACATGAATATCACAAATAAAAAAAAACAAGAAAATCCATTCATCATTTTCCATGTGTTTTGAAGATCTATATTTATTTAAATATCTATCTTTCTTTTTTTTGTTATTTTTCGTTTATTCTTGAGAATTTTTCGTTCGTTACGTTACCGTGCCCTTTTATATGAAGTTCTGTGGTTTACACGCGTCTTCAAGAAAGGAAAAAAAAGAAAAACATTAACTATCAGAAACAATAAACAATATTAATATATCAGATATGATAGATATGTGCTTAAATACAGATGGAAAAGGAATCAAATGGATATAAACTTTGGACTTGATTGAATCTTTTCTTCTTTTTTTTCCTTTCTTTTCTAGATCTCTTATCTTTTCTTTTTCTTTTTTGTACTGCTTCTTGCACTTCCGAATATATGTTCTTTATCCTTTTCTCCACTCTGCAATAAAATTTTTTCCGTTGATTTTCTTACTTTTTTTTTATTTTGGAATGTTACTTTTCTTTCAGTACCATCTACAAACAAACAAAAATATATGTCGATGATATCATTCAGAGACTCATTTCCCCAAATTTCTCGCATCAAATGGTTTTCTATGTGTCCCCACAAAATGTGAAATGATGCAAACACATACTTTTATTATATATATGATAAAAAAAACAAGAATTTAAGAAAAAAAGGAAGAAAAGTTTAAACAAAAATACGCAGATATGCTAATATCAATACAAAGGACAATAATCAGAGCGAAGAGTTGAAAAACAAAACAAAAAAAGGAATATATCTGGAACTTTTTACTCCTTTGTTTTAAACCCCCATAAAAACAATATGGGTTTATAGTGCACTGTTGTCCTTATGAAAAGCCTTATCTTCTCTAATTGAGAAACAATAAAAAAAACATCTCTCTGCTCTTAAATGTCTCTCTCTAATTCTTTACGGCCACACCTTCACCCCCCTCCCTCTTTCCTCCGTGCCAAAGAATGGTTTCCTCCTCCTCTTCTTCATTCTCACCCAAATATATATATATATATATATATGAAATTACTTTGCCTTTGGCCGCTTAAACAGTAGGACGTGGGGCTCCGGCTTGTGAAACATGTAATGCCGCCAGCCGACGGACTGCTGGACGCCCAACTGCCGCCACTCCGCCTCGTCCATCAGCCGCGTGCGGGGGACAAGTCGGGCGAAGTCTTTCGGGAGAATAACGTGGCGGTACTCGAACTCATCATCGTAGTACTTCTCACTGTAGAGGATCTTGGACTGCAGTTTGCTAATCATATGCCGCGCCTGCTCCTTCTGCACGGGATCCGTGATGGAGAAGTAATCACGTGCCGCCATTGATGTCGAAGTAAAAAAAAGAAAAGAAAAAAGAAGGCTTTATTTATTACTAACTTATACTCTAACACTTACCACACGGTGTGTTCACGTATTGGTTAGTACTCTGTGGTTCGGGGTTATTTTGGTTTGCTTTTTCTTATTCCCTTTGCTTAGGGGTGCTGTAGGCGTTCATCACAGTAGTAGAAGAGGAAATACAAAAAAGAAAAAAGAAGGAAGATAAAAAAATAAGATATATCGATTATACAAAGAGACTTCATACTGCCCACAGACTCTTTGGCTGCTAAAAAGATGGACGCTCATAGTAAGAATCACGGAGCGAAAAAAAAAATAGACCAACAAAGAGGAAAATAATAATAATAAAACGAAAATAACTCTATAAATGACCAATTTTCTAGCGGTCACAAAAATGGCAAATACAAAATCTGACACAAACCACAATGGTTATTATGCAGATCCATATATATATATATATATATATATATATTGTATGCAATATTTTCCCTTGTTTTAACCATCCAAGTTCTTTTAACATGCTTCATTTTGCGACAGAGAATAATTGTTGTATTGCCTTTTCTTTCGTTGCTCGTTCTTATCCACCGTCCGTGCATAGAGACTTAATGCAGAAAGGAAAAATAAAACAATAAACCATCCTTATTATTTTTTTTCTTTCTTTCTTTCTTGCATCCCCATGAAAAAAAACAAAAATAAAAACGGTAAAACATCAAAAAGTTAAAAAGAAAAAAAGACTCTGTGGTTTGCGTCAAAAGAAATAAGTTTTACACAAATTTCTCTTTTTTTTTGTTTTTGCCCTTTTATACATATAAGAATGTATATATATATATATATATATATATATATATATATATTCCCCTTCCATACCCATGAATCTAAATTCAGCTCGAGGCGAGAGCCTTAGCCTTGCGCTTCAGCTTTCTTGACCTCTTCACCTTTGGTGCCAATCGGAACTTCGGTGTGGACGCCCTGAACTTTAGGCTTGCCACCTTTACATTTCCTCCCTTTTTTCCCTTCAACTTCAGCGCCTTTCGCTTTGCCGCCGTCTTCTTCACTTTGCGAGTGGAACTCTTCTTCTTATTCTTCAGGGTCTTTGGCGTTGCTGTCCTTCGTCCTTTTCCCTTTCCCTTTCCCTTCCTCGCCTCTTTCAGTTCCCGCCACATCTTCCCAATAACGCGTTGGCGTTGTAAGTTACTGAGATGTGTAAAGCGGAATGCATGCTGCCGTTGAAAACGGTTAAACGCATCAAGTGCCGGATACCGCACTTTAGCAGCACGAGCCTTTAGTGTTTTCATTTGCACCGGTGTGAGGGATTTGTACATGCGGGAGGCGACTTTAATGCCATCTTTTGCATGTAGACCAACGAGGTGATTCTTTTTCCCCAAATCTTTTAAAAAGAGGGAAAAGGGACTGACCCGAAACACTGTCAATGTGCGTTGAAACATTTTACGCTTTAATTGTTTTAGCTTTCCCTTTCAATCACAATTACTCTAGATATATACAAATATTAATATGCGGGGGGAGGAAATGGGTGTGCCTTTCAATATCGGAGCTTGCTCATAGCAAAGGGTTAACCCAAATCAGAAGCAATATTTAAAAAAAAAAAGAAATTTAAGAGAGAAGAAAAAAAGAAAACACATGTCCACAACAACAAAAAAAAAGAGGGAGTACACAGTAATAGTAAGATATTTCTCACACCTCACAGGAATTCAAAACAAAAAAATAGACTCAAATTTCTATTTACATCCCTTATACCCACCATAGCAGTAAAACCAAAAAGGGAGTAGGGTTGTGTGTGTATGTGTTTTCTTTTTCTGCTTTTGTTTTTATTTCCTTCGCTTCTTCTTCTCCATTCGTCGTTTTATCTCCGGCACGATATCTGTTGGAGCCTCTGGAAGTTTCATACTAGACATCTTCGGTGCCTCTTCAAGTAACATCTTGGAGTGTAACAGATCATCCTGAATCCCCATTACATACGAAAGCACTTCACACTGCGAGAAACTAAGTAGTCCACCCAAACAAATAAACCTTGCGCCTAAACCGATAGAGAGATGTCCAAGAAATGCGGCATTCCCTACTAAATCCTCTGTTGCAAAACTGATATTGCGTCCCTCAAAGCTCTTTACAGTGCGTACAACATTATACAACTCCGTCAAGGTCCCCATATCACTGGGATTCAGAACAATATTGGATGTCCATAATTCCTGAAGTCCCTTAACTATTTTTTGATATTGACTCTGCGCAAATAGATCTCTACCAGAGACTGTAAGTGAGCCACCAAGAATTGCTTGTAAACGACGAAGTCCTACAGTGTCCTTATCACTATGTGTATCCTCCACATACACCACAAAGTCGGTGTGTTGTTGTAATTGTTCCCGTACATACTCTGAAAGTTGCGATCCAGTAACTTCCACATCTCCTGGAAAAAGCGCGTACATTACATCTGTTGTCTCTTTCGTTTCCTTTCCAGTTGCTGTGGCTGCTGTATTATTATTTGTATTAGTACTTGTATTTGTAGCCGTTGTTGTTGGTACTACAGCCGCTCCCATGCGCAGGCCAACGCAGACATCTTTCACAGGAGTAAGCCCCACCGCACGTACGGCCTCTTCCGCTAAATTGACGGCTTCTGTTAAACTTTCAAAACCATCAAACGCAATAGAACCGTCACAACGCCTTGACGTGGTATTATGTGCTTTACTAAAGTGACGAAAGGCGGCAAATATTTGCTGAATGGTATCTCGCCTAATAGAACCCTCAGGCATTACTGGGATAAGAAGAACGTCCTTCACTGCCACACGAGCCGTTGAAAGATTTTCAGGACCAAAGAAATTAATACATAACTGTGGCATTGCAAATATCTCCATTTCACTAGATGGCTCCATTGATTTATGAATATACTTAAAAAGTGGACATGGCAAACATCGTGCAGCTGCAGATGCTGCTGCCATACTGAACGCATATGCAACACTTTTTCCAATGTATATGGCTCCCGCAGTAGAGCTATAATCACGCAATATTTGATCATACTTTGTTTGCTCACATGCCCCACATTGAATAAGGAGTGGAATACAATTTTGATTAAGTGAATCTATTAAATTACCAGTAGACGTAGCGACATCACCTACAGCAGCATCACTATTCACACCTGTACCGCCTTCAACTGTTTGACGTGATGGAAACACCACAGACGCGGTAGACTGCGATTCCATTCCATTTAGTAAATGTAATGTAATTTGTATTCCCTCATCCCCGTTTGGGAGATAGAGTGTGTGTATTTGGATACGGCGTATCTCATCTCCCGTGCACTTCTTTGTAAAGTACGCCGCGAGGAACTCCACCGGTCTAGCCGCCCGCACTTCAACGCACGATCGCGCCGCTGCTGTGAGGGTTGCAGAGAGATTGTGTTTGGCATCATACTGCTTCCACGAGAGTGTCTCCATCGCCGAGTAGTGGAGATAGAAACTAACAAAGGCAAGGATAAGAGATGGAAAAATAAAAAAGAATAAGAATAAGAATAATAAGGAATAAGAATTAATAAGAATAAATAGAAAAACAAAGGAGAGATGGAGTCAAAATGAGAAACAGATTCCTAAGAATTTTTTAATCAATTGTTATTATATATATATATATATATATATATATATATATATATACTTCTTTCTTTCTCTTTCTCTCCCTTACACACATAGGTAGAGAGAGCGAGAGAGAACGACAACATCAACAAGGAGAGGGAAATAGATAAAACACACTCTGAGGGTTTGAGAAGGACTAACCCATATGCAATATGTCAACTATTCCTTCTGTGGTCAAACATGATCCTTATCAGAAGTAAAGAATACTGACATGCGGCGATATTTTCTTTTTTTTTCCTTCTCTCTTCTCTTTTTTAGTTTCTTTCTCCCAATCCATACACCTCCTTCTTTCTTCCTTTTCTTTTTTACCTTAGCAATCGAGTCTTCAACTCGGAGGTAAAACGAGAACGCCGTTCTTCATTCGCATCAAACAACATATTCATGTGTGTCATCGTATTCACCAATAACGCCCTCCACTCGGGGCTGCTAAAGTCTGCGTGTCCCAAGAGCCATTGACCCTCAGCGAATAACGGAATGTCTAATCGCAATGATGATGTAATACAACACGTTATCTTTCGCTGCTCAGAAGTCCATCGTGAGCACGACAAGACACCACTCTCCATCTGTCCACTCTCTGTTGCACACTGCAGTAACTTGGATGCGTCATCCATGGTTTCACATAGGATGTGAATAATCATCGGCTCGAACTTCAGTTGTAGTAATTCCGTCTCGTACACAAGAGGATCATTCCCCTGATCTCCCTGTTGTTTTCGCCAAATTGCGAAACTCTCCAATGCAGGTGTTAGTTGCTGCACTACAGTACTCTCCACATTATGCAATCGATCATGGGATTGAAACAACGTCCCTTGACCAAATGAACCTCGTTTACGCTCTACCCGCTCTGCCTGTACAGCCGCGGAAACAAGACCCTTGTGGAAGAGCGAAGCCCGACCAGAACAGGAACTGGACGTTACGTAACAAGTGAAGTTTTCATTGATAAATGAAACAAGTGGTGCAATTTGTGGATCCACACGACCTGCAAGACTCTTATCATTTTTATTCTCTCTAAGATTTGAGAGAATTTTTTCACGACGCTCCAGAAACAGTGTGTTGGAAACACGCTGTAGGGCAGTATTCCTACTCGCATTAACAGCAATACCTGTTGTGCTATTAGTATTATTGGCATTTGTAGTATTAGCGACAGCCGCAGCAGCGGTTGCAGCTGCATTATTAGAGAAAACACATCGGAGAGTGCAGCGTCGGAACATTTTTTACGGGCAGTACACAATAAGCCCTATGAGGGCGTTTTGTCCCCATACTCCATGAAACACGAGAGAGGAAAAAAGAAGAAAATATATATTTTTATGGTTATATATATATATCATCTGATAGAGATTAGACTCAAGAAGGAATAACAAGAAAAGGAAAGTTTTTTTGATTCATTTTTATTTTTTTGAGAAGTGGGATAAGACACCACTATTATCTTGGATACCACAATCCTCCTTCATTTCATTCCTCACCACTGCCGATAATTATCACTGTTGATGTTTCCTACTCGCCTTACAGTTTACTTTTGCTTCTAATGAATTCCTGTCCATGTCTGTGATAACGGGGTAATGATACTCTTTTCTCCTTAAAGAAGTTTCCTCACATTTTTCTCCTGTTCTTCACGTTCTTTCTGCTGCTGTTGAATCTCTTCAAGAGGAATCGCCAGACGGGCTCCGCATGTTTCCCGTTCCACAAATCTTCCACTAATAAGTTGCAGCCAATTTGGTTCCGTTACCACCTCACGCGCTAACACAACATCCCCGTTCTTTGGCGTCCATGGACTGTAGTTTGGATAGTGATTGTTTGGTAATATATACATCTGACAGCGTGGCCGCCCAATGGGAGTCCAGTCGATAACATACAACTTCCCTTTACTGGGATCGAAGGCGTGATAGTAGTGGGTTAAGTAGTAATCACTCCCCACACCATAGGCGCAAATAAGAAAAAGACCACGTCTAATATAAGAGGCGGTTTTACCCCGCAGGAAAGTCTCTAATGAAAGCCAGGAGCTCATGCCATTCAGCAAGGCTGTCTTCCTTTACCCGTATGTATGGAAAAGCAAGAAAACAAAAAATAAAAATAAAAACAAAATGGCCTCATTGTTTTCTTTTTTTTTATTCGTTTTTAATGCGGCTTCTTTCATCAAATAATTTAAAATCCATATCCACCCCAAGAGAAGTAGACCACCCCACACCATATAAATAAAGAGTGAAATAGTGATTACTCATCTGCAATACAACAGAAGACTCAGCCACCCCCTTCCCACTTTTTTTCTTTGCTTCGCTTTGTTCTCTTGGGGTTTCTGTGTTGCTTCCGTTTATTTCATTAATTCTTTTTCTCTTCTTTTTTTTTTTGCTTTCTTTTGTTCTTAATCTTGTTCATTTTTTTTTTTTTACCATTACAGTGAATGAACTATTAATTCTGCTTTTTTTCTTCCTTTGCTGTGGTCGCTGACGATCTCTCTCTCATTTCCCTCTGTAACTGTCGACGTTTCGTTTTTACCATCAACTGCAGTAAATTGAGAAAAATACGTCCCTGCAGCCCAAGAGCGACAAGGAAAAGTGGAATCCAATAAACAACGGAGATAAAAAGACCATCACGATCAAAGTAATTCACACCCTTTTCTACAAATATTTCAGCAGCATGAGAACGACCCCAATCATTCAGATAAGATGAACACCAACCTAAAAGAAGCACAAGTACATCTACTACAAATATACGCTCAGTAGAGGCACGCCACGTCAAAGCGGCCACAATAATAATAACAACAATGTGAAATATAGCCAGATATGTAAAGAAGGGTTCCGACCAGTTTACAGCATCCAGAAAAGCCCGTACATTTTGATATAATAATCCAACGGAAGAAATATTTCCATCACCATTCCATGATGCTCTTAAACTATCAATCAAGGATCCCCATCCTGTTGCATTCATCACCTCCATGTGGGCATCAACTAATGTCTTCCAGAGTTCATCCATTGTAGTTTATGCAACAACTGTAATACCAAAAACCCCTCTTCCAACAATGATAAAAATAAGAAGAAGAAAAATAAAAAATCTTACAGATATATATACTTGCTTTCTCCATTTGGAGTGAATACCAACATGAGAGAACCAATAAGAACATGGAGAAGTCAAATAGAGATAGGAAGAGGAAAGAGAAAGATCAGTTAAGAGTAAAGGGGAAACGGAACTCTCGTTAATCGATGCATCCAAAAATTAGTAACCACACAAGGTGCATAAAAACAAAACCAAAAGAAGAGAAAACCAGAAGCTGTGTAGTTTTTTTTTTGTTTTACTTGCTCTTACTCTTCTTCTTGAGTTTCAGCCTCCTTGTCTTCTTCACGGTTGCTGTTCCTGACGCGAGTGCCCTCTTTGCTGTGCTATGGCGGGACATGAGAACACCGGTGTGTGTTCGCGACTTTGTGCCGCTGGCGCAGTCGATGCAGAAACCGACAACTCGGCATTCTTTCGTGCAATTCGGGCAGCGCCAGAGAACCCCGCGGCGTTCGTCAAAGCCGTCGTACACGTCCACCGGCGATTCGTGGCCGAGTCGTATTTTCATCTTCCCCTTCATTTTCGGCCGGGTGCGTTTGAGGTGGACGGACTTCCGCTCCGCCGGCACCACCGGTGGGAGAACACCGCCGTTTTCAGCGAGAAGTTGGCCGCGACGTTGCCGCTGCCGCCGTGTTTTGGACACCATTTTCACAAACAGTGTTATATAATGTTATATAATTATAAGGAATAGGAGATTGGGTAACACTCCTATTTTTTTTTCTTAATGTTCCTTTTGGTTTCTACCCTCTTTCAATAACTTAGACGGATAAATAAATAAATAAATATATATATATATATATATATATTTATTTATTTATTTATTTATTTATTTATTTATTTATTTATTTTATTTATATAATCAATCCAGCACACAGTCTCTTGTCTCTTGCTCTGTTTCTCTCTTCCTTCACACTTATTTGTGCCGCAGCAACAGATCCCCTTACACCGCTTTGTATATGTGTCGAGGAAATGTACAAATTTGAACCACGAAATAAAGAACAAAAACAAAGAAAAAGTGAATAAACGAAGAAGAAAAACAAAAATTAACAGTAATAAAACATACATATATTACCCTAATCCGCTACTATGCAAGAGAGGAAATATATATAGAAACATAATTTCTTTTGTTTTTCTCTCTTTCACAGACACACACTTGCAAATCGATTTCTCTTGAAAAAAGAATAACAATAAAACAACAATTCCTTCTTCCCCCTTCTCTTCATAACTTAGTAGAAGGAAAAACGAGGTTCATCTCCCTTTTCACGTGCTTCTTTAACACGTTTTTCATATTTTGGAGCTAGTTCTTTTGCTTGTTTCCATGCAAATTCCTTCATTGGCTCTGTTAACCTATTGTAATACTTATTCTTCATTTTCTCCAGTTTTTTAGGGTCGTGCGCTTTCATTGCAATATTCATCATAGATGCTGGACCAATAAGAGCTAGATTTCCTGCCGTCATATCACTGTTAGGTAAACGCATATTCTTTCGTGGATCATTAAACCAATGATCCTTCTTAAATAGATCTTCACTATCAAGCAGTTTGTCATCACTCTCATCACCATCCCCGTCATCAAAGGTAATAGCCTTATTCTGCATCTGTTTTACCTCCGTCGTATCATATCCAGCTCGATCCATTCGCGTAATCCAGTAGGCAGTACTCATAGGAGGTGCAATAGCCTCTTCTGTGTGTCCCTCACTCATTCGCATCTCCCGCGGTTGTAACTCGGCCTCTGCGAGAAGAGCCGCATCGGCTTCAGTGTCTAACAGTACAACATTACAGGCTAAATGACCTGTTCCACCAAAGGGTGTAAACTTCACTTGACGACCCTTTTTCAATAGTGATTTACGCGTTTTATAGTCTACTACGAGTTCTTCAGCATCGCGAAGGACATACCGCTCACCATCATCGCCCTGAATAACACCTTGTCCCTCTGAGGGGGACCATGTGATCATCATTCCATGTACCCAAACAAAATCAGCAGTAGACTCCTTTTCTTCTGATGGGTTTTCCGTATTTAAATTACCACCACTAATACCAGTAGTAGTAGTAGTAGTAGTAGTAGATAAAGATGCTAGAGCTCCATCAGATTTCTTTAACATAGGCATTACAGTAGACAAATCACGTGTTGCCAGGGAAAGGACATCCACATCCTTCGCATTACGTCTATTGGAAGGATCCACGTTAAAACTTACAACAGCTCCACGAATAGAATGACTTGTATGATCAACAAGTTGCTTAAATTCAGCAGCAGATTGAATGTAGTAAAGTCGTCCACTACCTGTTTCAACTATTCCCTGTCCTCCACTCCATCTTGTTACCACACCATAAAGTGGACCTGAAGGAAGTGGTTCATTATCATAATTTATCTCTTCGAATTGGGTACCAAGTTGTTTTGCACGCTTCGCACGTTCTACTGCCGCAGCTTCTTTTGACTTGGCTTCAGCCGCAGCTGTAACATCATCAGCAAAGTTAATTTCACCATGTACAGTGATATTCTCTGCAAATACCCTTAAAGGTTGTGAATCATATATAACCTTGGTAAACGTAACCACACGACCTACAAGATTTAGTGAAGTAGGTAAAGCCGTATTAAAAGCATCAACATTTCTAATAATACAAACATTCTTCATATCTTCAGCAGATGCAGACTTTGGAATTGTGGTAGCATTCTCTAGTAATACTCCACTACGATGCAATGAGGACCATGTAAGCACGACACCTGTCTGTTGTGTTGATAACACTTTACGCTTATTCGCCTTTCTGTTTGCCTCTTCTTGTTTTTCTTGTTCTACTGCTTCTCTAGCTTTTGACTCATCTCCAATACGTCGACGCAGACGTAAAATTTTCATCGTTTCAGCATCTAATACTACAGGATTACGAAGATCCTTTACACCTTTCGGTGGTGGAACACCGCCCTCAACAGTATCAACATTATAAATATCCCCTTTCACTCCTGTAATGCCATTGCCGTCCTCTGGGTTTACAAGTGTACTTAAATCTACCGTAATATGACCAGCAATACATGAATTAGACGATAAGGATGATTTCAATAGTTTAGTATCTTCAATATTTAGTTTTGATGCTTTCTCTTTCTTTTTCTTGTCGCTTTCTTGCGGTGTAAGTCGAAAACCTGCAAGAAAATCCACAGGAGTTTTCTTTTTATAGCTATTTGCTGTAATACTATCCAGTCGACTACGCGTAATCACCCGATCCACTTCCTCTGCATCACGCAATACCTCAAACTCCACCTTAGCGCCATTGAGATTGCGAAGACGTGTGGGTAAAATGGTTTCAAATGCCCGTGCGTTCGGAATGAGATATTCTTTATCATCTAAAGTGCAGTGAATAACACCACGTCGTTCAAACGGATGCCATGAAACTACAGTACCACTCAAACGTCGTGGAAGTGCCAGTCGTCGAGCATGTCGCATTTGTTGTTGTAAACTATTTCTTCTTATCAACTTAAAAAAAAAAAAACCGTGTGTGTGTGTGTGTGTGTGTGGGCGTGTGTATGTAAGATCTTTTGTACTCTTACTCGCACTAACTCCGATAACACCTCACTCAAGACCAAATCCCAATCCCCTTTTCGTTTCTTTTTAATAACTTGTATCGATAAACCTTTTCCTTTTCTTTTTTTTTCCTCCTTTTGACTTGTTTTGTCTTTCCTTATTTCTTTTTTCCGTGGTGATAAATTGCCCAGAGGGTGTCACCTGCTCCATCAAGAGAAGCAGTGGGAAAGTGAAATAAAAAAGCAGCGCAATACACAATATTTAACTTCAGCAGCAACAAAGAAGTACAAATAACAACGATAACACAAATCTTTCATTCAACTATTTTTTTTCTCGTGATGCCAATGAACCTGTCAGACATCGCTGAGCTAAATCTGAACATGTAAAGGGATACAAAAAGAAAAGAAAAAAGAAAAAAGAAATGGAAAAAAAAAAAAACGCACACACAAAGTAAAATGTTGATATTTCTAGGAATACAGCATCACAGGGTAGAAAAACAGAAAAAAAGGACGACAGTGCAAATTACAAAGATGATATCCTTCATTTTTTTTCTTTTTCTTTTTTGCACTACTTTCCGATTCTTTGTGAACATGCATGACTCTTCATTATCTGGTAATAAAAGGGAGACATACGAAGAGGCAAACGAATAAAGGAGAGAGCCATTTCAACCTCTCTGTTAACGAACGGCTTCGTTTTGCATCTCCTCTTGTTGTTTTATTTACGACTAACACTAATCGACTGTTGTTTCTTTTTTGTTTTTCTATTCTACCTCCCACAATTTCGTACTCCTCCAATAACGCCCTCTCTCACTTTATTTCATTTTGCTTTCTTTTCTGTTGAGATGGTATTTTTTTTTTCTTTGATATGTGTACCTGTGTATCATCCTCTCCTCTTTCTTGAACCTGATTTTCCCCATCATCATTATCATTTTAGCACAACTTTCATCCTCAACAATCACTAACGGTATCGTCCTTCCTGCAGTGTTTCCAAGTTGCGTTCATCATAACACCAAAGAAAAGGTTCTCTACAAACCCACCTACATGCCTACATCATCTCATTCTCTTAAAGTTCATCATCTCCACTTTTTAATTCAATTTCCAAAAGAAGAAATGGAGAAAAAAAGAAGAAAGACATCTTTCTCCTTTTTTAATAATAATAATAATAATAATAATAATAATAATAATAAGCCTTGTAGATATGTATACATACGACTATATATATATATATATATATTATTTATTTATTTATTTACTTGTAGAGAAAGTAGAACATGTGTGGGTGAAATATTTCTGATCTCTGCTCAAACATATATAAATATACATATATGAGAGAGGAACGCAACACAAACACACAGACGTATATCGATAAACTATTAAACGGTTTCACGCTTGTGACCACAGAATGCGCAGAACTTCACCTTTTCATCAATATGTCGCTTCCCACATTCTGTACAAAATGGAACGAGCTGTTTTGTACTTAATGGTTCACCAATAGGAGTACGCTTTGCTACACGTGTTCGAGTAACTGTGGGGCGATCTGTAGCCAATGGGCGAAACGCATCACGATCTAGAGCATTAGTATGTGTAATTGCTGATAGACTTTTACGTCTCCAAGAAATATACTGCCAATTGGGATGCTGAGAAGCATTAGGACTTCCTTCAGATGGATTTGGTGGTGATGTACTTTTAGTACCACGATAACCTTCTTTTTCGTGGGTTAAAAGTGAATCTTCCCGACGAGTAGCCGCTGCACGACTTGAAGTACCACCTATTCGACGTCTTGAAACAGTAGATAAGCTTAGCACATTCGATGGTTCACGTTCTAGAGTTCCACTTCGCCGCTCTTGTTGCAACTGTACATTCATCTTTCGTTCAGTAGCAGCATGGGAAGGAGTAGGTGCAGTAGAAACATTACCACTAGTAGAAGGAACATTAACAACAGTCGTAGCTGCTTTAGAGGAGGTTGTACTATTTCTTCCTGTTCGTGTTTTACTTGTTAAAGTGTTGGTTGCACTCCCTTCATTTGAAGAATGTTTTTTCTTCTTTGTCCCGTATGATATAACCTGTACATCTGTTGAACTACGCGTCTTTGTTTGTGGAGGTGGATGATTCGGTGCGTCATGTGTACTATCTACCTCAACGCGTCCCCCATCATTCTTCTTTTTGGAACCAGTAGCAGTAATCATAGTAGTATTACCACTGCCAGTAGCAGTATTAGTTGTAATTGTGGTAATATGAGCAGCAGAACTCGAAAGAGTTACAAACACAGGAACAGGCACAGATGCTGAAGAAGAAGGAGGAGGAGGAGCATGACTGGGTGTGGGCATGGGTGTAGGTGTAGGTGGAACTGCAGGAGAAACAGGAGAATTCATTACGGGAATTTTGGTCACAGATGGATTTCGAATCTTTTTCGTTTCTGTCTCTCCCATTGTTTTTTCCTTTTCTTTACCGCTATTTGGTGCCTCTGACATGGAGGGACGTTCTTTTGAGGCGGGAGATCGCAATTGAGACTTCTCCGATGTACTTTTCGCATTTCCCGCAGTTCTCGAATGACAACCCTCAGAGCCATGAAGTAAACGTCGTGCATGATGATCTTGCATTCGCACCGGTTCTGCACTAAGCAATCTTCTTGCATCCTCTTCTCCCATATTTTTCCTTGAATCAACTGTAAGAATAATAATTGGAGGGGACACGGAACGACCACCAGGACGAACAAAAGGTCTTCCATTACCTATTCTTTTACCTCTATTTGGTGTTGTTTTCGTGTTTTTTTTCTCTTCATGAGATAATAACGACAAATTAACATCTTCCATGTTTACTAAAGTATTGCTATACATGTACATACCAGTAGCATCTACCTTTCCTCCCCCTTCTTCTCCTTCTCCTCCATTCATAGATCTTGTAACGCTAACCCTATCCATACTACTAGGTGGTTCCATAACACCCTTTGAAGCCGCCAAAGTGCTCATCCGCAGAGAAGGAGACTTTTTCTCACTACTTGAGTCCGCTTTTCTCGCAATACTTACTCTCGGGGAGCGTGCTGACTGTGATTTCTCTCTGGCATTAGACAGGGTTGTACTTGCGCGATGTTCCACATTCGTGAATGCCTCACCCTTTTTTACGTGTGGGGGACTCACCTGTGAGCGTCGTGGTGGGTGTGACTTACCATCATTGGGAGAATTCTTATATCGTTGTCGTGATCCATGTGCTGGAGTTACCACATTAGGCTCAGGTATTACCGAAGATGTCATGGCTCGCTCAAGTGAAGTATATTTTGGTCCATCAGGAAGTAATTTTCCCCCAACGGATTGAGTTCGGAAAAACATTGGTGGTGCACGTTGTGCGCTACCGGCTCCTCTCTCATTTGGTGATTGTGTTTTACTGCTAAATACCTGTGATCCAACACGAAGCATTCGTTCCTTGTTTTCCCGCTGCATTTCCTCAAGATTTTGAAGGGCCTTCTCAAGTTCCTGTCGCTGTCTCGCACCCTCGACAGGGTTTTCTAGCGCTAACTGTTCCCGCCGCCGCCGCCGTCTTGTACGGGAGAGTTCACTCACAAAGCTGGCAAGGCTATCGGCGATGCTGTTGTTTAATACACCATCCCTCATTCCAGAGGTCGTAGGGGGCGAACCCACAGACTGGGTGTGAAAAAACGTACCTGTCGGTATAGGCGTTGCCGCAGTAGATTCCCCATCATACGTTGAAGTCTCATTCATAGATACTTCCACCTGAACCGCAGAACCCACCACTAACCCCTCGGGTTGGACAAAATACTCATTCGTATGACTATCCGTGTTAATTCTTTTCTTCGCCGTAGAGGCAAACCGCCGGGTTGGCAAGTCACTTGTATCATCCCCGACGCTTACCTCTGTCATTGCGCCGAACTAAGACTGCTTTCGAAGCAAAAGACACTAAAACAAGAAATAAAAACTAATAAAAACTAACAAGGTAGAAAAGAGAAAAAAATATGAGTTAACCCAAAAATAATAATAATAATAATAATAATAATAATCTTTATTTAACATTCAAGGTGTGTATATATAATGTATACATTATACATATAAAGAAACTGAGTAAATCCCCTAACGCTCCAAAAAACACGATTTCATCATAGTTAAAGTAAACTTTAGAAATAAAAGAAAAAAAGACAAAAATAAAAAATCCAGGCGAATAGGACCACCAAATTCGCAGCGCAAAAAATGGGTGTGTAAAAAACGAAAGAGGAGCTCACGCAACACACACAGATATCTATATTAATCTATAAATATATAAATATGGATCCTCACCCATTACCCTCACATTACAGGAGTACAAATAGAGCATCAAAGAAGTAAAATTCATTTAAAAGGGGCAGTTGGATGCCATTCACGCATTTCCGGTGGCGATGGCTTGAAATAACTCTCCACAAGCTCTGGTGTGACATCTGCAATTCTTTCCGGTTTCCATTTAGGATCCTTTGTTTTGTCAATTAGCAGTGCCCTCACACCTTCAGGAAAATCATGGTTAATGCAAGATCTTATGGCTCCCGTATAGTCCGCTCGGAATACATCCGCTGGATCTGTCACCTTTGCACCTCGCTTTTGCATTTCCAGTGCAACACAAAGAGACGTAGGTGACATTTTATTTAAGGTATCAAGGGTATTCTTTGCAAAATCACTTCCATCGGCAGACAGTGCATCCATAATACCTTCCATAGTAGTCGTATCCTTTAAAGTAAAGATCTTTTCAATCGTTTTACAGTGAGGCTCCAGTGTGAATTGTGGTAATTGTTTCACAGCAAACCCGTCAAGACAAAGTTCAACTTTCGAAGGATCCTCAATTTGACAGAGACTTTCCTCTAACTGTTTAAACTTCTCCGATGGAACATAGTGAGTGGCAAGACCAGTATGAACCAAGTCTGCCCCTTTAAGACGTGCGCCAGTGAGACCAAGATAAAGACCAAGTCCCTTCATTTGCATACGTGGAAGGAACCATGAGGCACCAATATCAGGAAAAAGACCAATGGCTGTTTCTGGCATTGCAAAAAGTGCCCTTTCTGATGCCACGCGATATCGTCCATGAATAGAGACACCAACACCTCCACCCATAACATAACCGTTCCAGAGAGAAACTTGTGCATTCGGCATAGTGAGTATATGATAATTTATTTGGTACTCTTCATAGAATAGCTCCTTGTAAATGTCACTTGTGGTAACACTGACAATATCACCACCAGAGCAGAAGCTTTTTTCTCCCGCTCCTTTTACTACATAGACGGCAGCATTACCCTTGGCGTGTGGTTCATGTACGTATGCACGTTTTAAATACTTCAACATCTCAACGTTTACAGCATTTAGTGCCTTTTCCCGGTTTAGGGTAACGAGACGAACACAGGGAAAATCATTCCAGAAAACAGAATTAGCAAAAATAGGTAGACACCGCCTCATTCTATCCTCCTTCGATATGGGTGCTGTTTTTGGCTTATTTTAAAAAATAATGTTAATTGTATTTATGCTTCTTGTTCGCTTTTCCTATCAACCTTAATCGTATATTGCGCTACCAATAAATATAAAACGAAAAGGAAAAAAAAGAGTTCATTCTATTAAAAATTATACCCCCATCGAAAACCACAAGAAAAAACAAAAGAGAGTGAACATCATTCCTTCTTTCAATAAATGAAAGAATAAGCAATATAACATGTATATCTCTTTTCGCTTTCGTTTTTTCACACGCTATGCTCAGTACATTTGTTTATAAGTCGCAGAATTCGGCCTCGGGATCCCATGGTAGTAGACCTTCATCATTAAAAAAATGTTCAAGATACGATGGTGTAACTTCCTGTAGTGTTTTTGGCTCCCACTGGGGTTCCTTTGTTTTATCAATAAACAACGCCTTTACACCGATATTGAACTCATTACCCTGCGCTATTCGTTGAATTACACCATATTCCAATGACATGGCCTTTCGCATAGTTTCTAACTCCGCCCCTCTTCGCATTAACTCTAGAGTGACTTTTAGAGACGTGGGAGATGCTTTGTATAATTGTTTCAGTGCCTCTTTTGCAAAATCACTTCCATCGGCAGACAGTGCATCCATAATACCTTCCATAGTAGTCGTATCCTTTAAAGTAAAGATCTTTTCAATCGTTTTACAGTGAGGCTCCAGTGTGAATTGTGGTAATTGTTTCACAGCAAACCCGTCAAGACAAAGTTCAACTTTCGAAGGATCCTCAATTTGACAGAGACTTTCCTCTAACTGTTTAAACTTCTCCGATGGAACATAGTGAGTGGCAAGACCAGTATGAACCAAGTCTGCCCCTTTAAGACGTGCGCCAGTGAGACCAAGATAAAGACCAAGTCCGTGAAATGGTAAACGCGGAAACAAATAACTCATACCGTTATCAGGAAACATACCAATAAGAGTTTCTGGCATTGCAAAAAGTGCCCTTTCTGATGCCACGCGATATCGTCCATGAATAGAGACACCAACACCTCCACCCATAACATAACCGTTCCAGAGAGAAACTTGTGCATTCGGCATAGTGAGTATATGATAATTCAGACGATATGTCAGTTTTAGGAATGGAAACAAAGTACCATTAGCAACAATAGCACGAATATCACCACCAGAGCAGAAGCTTTTTTCTCCCGCTCCTTTAAGTATGTATATAGCATTACGAGCAAAATAAGGGTGTGGTTTCTTTAAATGCAACCAGAGCATGTGCTGTGCCATTTCAAGGGATAATGCATTCAGCACATCGGGTCTATTTAATGTGATAAGGCGAGCGCAAGGATAGTTGACCACCTGTAGTGCATCTATGCTTTCCTCAGCGACTCCGCTGCTGTGTCTTCCCATGATTAATATGCTTGTCAAAATCACACAGGATCAGCAATGGAAATAATAACAAAACGCAAAAAAAAAAAAACGTGAATAATTATGTCCTCTCTCCCCATATATATATATACCTGATCACTTAATATCGTAAGTAAAATGAGTCAATATATCCGTATTACTTTGTTATTGTTTCATGTGTAGAGTAATATAAAGATGCACAGAAACACACACAAATAGATAGATAGATAGAGCAATGTGTGAAAGAAAAAAGGGATAGAGTGGAAAGGGGGCAAAAAAAAGTACTATTGGAGTGGCAAATAAAATTAATTGCATTTCGAAAATGCAAAAGTCAGATAATCTAGCAGAAATCACCCCAAAGAAGCTTCTTTTTTTTTTACTTTACAACTATTCACCACTCATCATCATCATCATCATAACCGAAGACACCACTCACTGAACACCACGATGCTTCCAGCATTCATCTGTTTTTCTTCACACTCATTATCGCTCGGTAAATCATGATCTTCAAGTGGAGAACGACTTCTCTTAGCACGTCTCTCTGTCATCTGTGGTGATCCAGTATTAGATTCATACTTATCCTTCACATAATATTGGCGTTCTCCCACTGTCACAGCAATAGTGCCATTACTATCAAGAATAGTTAAACCGCTTGTTGATCCTAACTCTGCCTTAATCCGACGTGGTTCACTCGAATGAGAAGCAGAAGAATAAGAAGAAGACACAGTATTATTATTATTAGTAGTAGTAGTAGTATTAGTAGTATTAGTAACAGTATTCCCTTCAAACACCAAAACTCCATTATCATGTGTTGCTGTGACGAGATTCACAGACTGCGTGCCTACACCCTTGCGTTGAATAAAACCAAACATCGCTGGCTGTTGTGTTCGCAACTCACGCTCAAAGGCAGTGAGAAGCCGGGTACTCTTACGAATATCCCAACAAACTATTCGTTTATCCCCTAATCGGCCTGCAGCGTAAACCAAATACTCCGAGACTGGGTGAACCATAATCTGTGCAACTCCTGATCGTAATCCACGCAACACCGCGGCAGCACCACAGTGTCGTGTGTCAATTATATCAACATTTCCAGAACGAATAAAACCTGCTAATACCAAATTTTCCTGATATGGAGCTGGGCCATCACATAATGCTGAGACCAATCCTTTCGAACACGGTGATTTATAAGAAGACTGCACCGTAGTCCCTTCTTGAAGAATATCATAGAAGCGAACGTGGGTCTTATCTTCATTTCCACCATAACCAGCGGCCACTAAAGATCTATGACTTGACCATAAAATAGAATGAGGACACGCTGGCATTCCAGCATCATTTGTACAACAGTAGGATGCCCGAAGTGATGCATCTTCCATATCCCACAACTGTAAAGGAGAACTATTACACGCCGTAAGAAATGAAGCATAACCATCACCTTCCTTAAAAGGACACCACGCCACATCTATAGCAGGATACGGTAATTCCACCCAAGGCACTGAGCGATCAAAACCCACGCAAGGTAAGGAGGAATCATCAGAAGTAGATTGCACCTTAAGTATAGGAACAGATGGCGCACTCCATTTTGCTAGAATAGCACCACCTCTATGTATTGAGTAATCTGGAGATACTACAAGATGACGAAAATAAATACCATCAGGTGCATATGTTCTTGGAAAACTTATAGAAGGTGTCATTTTTTTCTTTGTTTTTTTTTTTTCGGTTTACCTGTGTGTACGTGTGTCTTTCTCTCCTAATCCTCTTTCCTTTTGTGGATTTCTAAAGAAAAAGAAAAATAAGTTTAGGTAAAAAGAAAGAGCAACAACGACAAGAAAAAAAAAGCAAAGGGAACCAATCATAAAGGCTCACTCTTTCTCTCTCTAATTTTTTTATTTTATTGTTTTCTTTCGGTTTGTTTGGGTCTATAAATGTTTGATCGTCCTTTCATCTCTTTTTTTGTCTCTTTTGTATTCTTGATTTCTTTCGGTTTTTTTTCTCGTTTTCTCACACATAGATACAGCCACACTTTCTCTCTCTATGTATATGTGCGGCAGCACACACACGCAAAGGAAGAAAAAAGAAACAAAAAGAAAGAAAGAAATAACGGAATTATTCTTCGGATGTCAAGACGAATAAGAAGGAAGTTCATCCAAGGATCGCTGAATAACAGCCATTATATGACATTCCTCTGCGTAGTGTGGACTATGTGGCCCCTCGCGTTCATGCCGCTCCTCCACCTCTGCGATAACATCCACCACATTGTGGAGTATAGCACGCATCGTGGCTATTTCTAGTTTCAGCGCACAGTGCGTGATTTGAATAGTCTCCTCTTCGTATCGCTGGACGTCAAAGAGTTTCTTTGCGACGGCAAGTCTAGTAGCGAGGTCTTGTAAAAAGGAAACACACTCCTTCTCTTGGGGTGGAATCATAGAAAGGGCACTTGACAATTTTGTGTGAATGGCTTTTGCTTTTGACTCCATCATGGTGGCGAACTCCCGCTCACGTCTATCATCGTCCCTCTCCTCCGCTGGAACAGTTGTACGGAGTCGTTCCAGTGCTGTTCGGAGCATTGGATGTGGCAGATATCCACGATGAGTCGCCTTCATATTTTTCTCTTTTTTTTCCTCTTCCTTTTCTTCTTTTGCCACTTTCTGTTTTTCTTCTTCTTCCTCTTCCTCTTCCTCTTCCACATCCGCTGCCGCGGGAGGAGGTGGTGGTGGTGTTTTCGTTACTGCAGTGCGTACCTCCGCTGACATTAGTGGCCATTCCGCCGGTAAGTGTGTTTGCTCATATGGATTCTGAAACCGCATTCCCGTCGATGGGACTGTTTCCTTCATTACTACCATTACGGTATCATTTCTGTTGTTATGGATATGATTAGTGGTAGACGATGTGAGTTGTGTATTCACTGTGTGCGGTGTACTGTACGCATTATCATTTTCTTCATCACCCTCTTCTTCCTCTTCGTGTGTGGCGTGTGTTAAATCTTGTGATCGTGTGGGTGGTGTGTTGCTGCCTGTTGTTTTCATTTCTTCCTCTTCACATCCCCGCAGTACTGCCCGCCATGTTCGGGTTTGCCGTGCAATGACTGGCAATACCATTGGTGGGCGTGAAAGTAGATGTTTATGCACAGACGCACTAATACGATTTAACACCATGGCGTTATTTTTTATTAAGTTTTTGTGGCCGCGTGTGGCCTGCACAGCCTGTTTAAAGTCTGCCATCTCCATCTCACACTCCACCCAACTGGGAACAGAACGGAGAAATGTGTACAGTGTGCATGAGGCCGATACGGGATCCTCCGCCACTGTGGCGCTGTTTGCATCTACAGCACGCAGTCGGATAATAGGAAGCGACATAACCCTTTTTTTTCTTTTTGATCCACAATTATCGGCGTTGAACTAAAAAAAAGGGGGTGCGTTTACTTTGCAATTAATGACGCCCCTAATATATGTATATAATTTATATGTGTGTGCTTGTTTGTTTCCTGTTCGCCGTCTATCTGTTCTAGTGCGGTTTGTCCTCCACTTTGCTCTTCCACTTTCCCACTAGTTGTCTAAGAGCTTCACTTGGAAGATGAAAACAACGTACACACAAAAAAGAAATGCAGAGAGAGAGAGAGAAGACGATAAATTTGCAAGAATAAAAATAAACGAATAAAAAGGAGACATGGGAGAAAAAAAACAACAAAATAATAACCGTAATATAATAACGGTTATTAAAAAAGAAATACCAATATATATATATATATATATATATATATATTTGAAGAGTCCAATTTCATTAAATATCAAAAGAAGGGTGTGGGGAAAAAAAAAAACAGGAGGGAAGATGTACGATATACGCAAAGTAGCCCATATCACTTATTAAGATATGCAAATTAAAATAAGACTCACTATCACGCATTATACATATTCATAGCAAAATCACTCATTAGATGTACAACAATTATAGTATTAAACGGTACTACCACCAGGGGCCTCACCTTCAATAACTTCTGAACGATGTTTTGGAATAAGTGCGTCACGTGGAAGACTCTGCAATTCCTCCGATTCCGCACGTGGTGCCAAATAGATATCAATAAAGTGTGTGTGAAGAACACCCACTCATTACGCTCCGTCTCACTCACTGCCGCAAAAACAATTTTAGCATGTGAGTTGCTTTCATTCAAATATTCAATAGCAAAGTAACTCACTGTGGGATATGTGGCTTTGGCGCAGTCCTCTGGTAAAATAAGTGGCCAACAAACAGCCGCACTTTTGAATCGACTTCCACGTGAATTTCTTGTCTCTTTCCAAAATGGAATACGTCCTAATGGATTTAACGGTGCTGAACGATATACTGTGCCTCAGACTGAGACCACATAATGCCCTCATACTCATCCACCACAATAAAGTGCGGCACAAATTTCGCTCCCCCGAACGTTCCTCGCACGAGATGCCGCAGTGGTCCTTCTTTCCGTCGCATTCCACTTGTTTCTACTGGGACTGATGATGGAGATGAGAGTCTACTGTTGCTGCCGCTGCGGTACTGCTTATTACTATGCCTCTCATCATCGACATTACTATTACTTTTACTATTAATAGTGTTATCGTTATTGTTGTTGGTAAGACTCACAGATCCTCCATTGGCTTCTCGTGCCTCAAAACTACGGCGCAGTTGATCTTTCACTAGATTGATCTCAGTGCGGATTCGCCCCAAGAGAACTTCATGACCTCCAGGTAACTTGGTCATGTAAGCATATATATATATATATATATACTGTGTATATTATAGGTAAGAAAATGACAGTGTATGTGTAAAACTTCTCTCTCACCTCCCTGCAAATGTGAAACACTACTTTTCTTTTTTTTTTGTACTATTATTGTCACACTTTATCTTTTTTGCTCTCCTGCTAATGTTAGCAGTAAAAGATACTAGTAGTATAACAGTATTTAAAAGAAGAAAAAACAAAAAAACAGATAAAAGATAGAGTAATGGCACAGTTAAAAGAACAGAAAAAGTAATACCCCTCTTTCTCTCTGAGAGAAAAAGAGTGGAACAAAGATAATAAGAGAAAAAAAAAACAAATATTGGGAAATAAAATTTCAACACATCTTTCTCTCTCATACACCTCATCCTTACTTTCACAGCTACCTAAACTGCTAAACCCTAACAACACGTAAATACACCATAAAACCCAAACACATTCCTCAAACTTACTTATTATATAGCTGGCATCAAAAAAGTAGGAAAGACAACAAAACGGCTAATTTTCTCACTCCTTTTCATCTATTCATTTAATGACTGCCTGCTTGCTATATTTTCTTCCTTTTACTTCATTTTTCTCATTCCTTTGAGTTTTCATTTTCCCATATATATATATATATATATATATTTCTTCTGACCTGCTCTCATCCACTGGCATGTCCAACCCATATATTTGTTTTCTCTTCCTCATCCACTACAGAAGGACATGCATACTTGAAAAGAACCAAAGAACAAAACCAAACAAATAGCAAAAATCCTATTTTAAACCCTCTTCCCCCCTTTCTACGAGATGAGTTTCTCTGATCCAGGAATAGAGACAGAACCAGCGTAGTGATGCTTTGCCATGGCACCCGGCTTATTCCAGGAGAGATAGACCATCTCCTCATTGTGCTTCTCCTGCGCCCACTGCGGTATTTGCCAGCCAGGGAAATAATACGCGCAGGCGAGTGCCTCATACCAATCAACGTTAGAAATCATCACAAACGCCGCCAGCAGCGATGGAACGGCAAGCACGCAATTGCGCAGTGCGACCCAAGTGGCGCGGTTGTGGAAGTGTCCGTATTGAATAAAGGAGGACCACAGCCGACCGCCCAAACCACCGCAGACAGTAATGGGATAGAAGTTATTATACGGCGCCATCCATGTAATCTTGTTCCAGTTAAATCCCAGGAAATCACCCGCAATGAGACGGGCCGGCAGAGAGGCCTTTGGTGGTGCCATTAATGGGAATTACGGTCTTTGTCTATATAAGTATAGATTAATGTATACCTTACAATGTGCGTGTACACGTCTCTCACACCCTAGTTCACTAACTAACTAACGGAGATATATATATATATATATATATATATATAGAAAAATAGAGAGAAATAGAGAAAGTAGACTTGAGTGCGATTGAATGCACTCCTGTCACGATGCCAATTTTAAGAGCTGAATTGAAATGAGGTGGAAAAACAAAAAAAAAAGAGAAGAAATTAAATGAAATGGAAAAATGAGAGAGAAAGAGAGAGAGACGTTCCGAAGAAAAACCTCCAAAGGCTCATATGAAACGACATAAAAAGCAGAAGAACGAAGAAAAAAAACTTCTTTGTACAAGCAACCATTTAACAATCAATATCACAGTAAAAAAAAGAAAAAAAATCCACTTTCCCTACACATGTACGTTAAAAAAATCCCGAACATATTGAAGGGATGCCAACTCTGTACGACGTTCTAACTCCATTATTTCCATATTCTCCAGTTTCGCTATTTCCTCCTCCTCCTTTGCCGCTGCGGCTGCGGCCTCACGCTGAAGTTTTTCATATTCCTCTTCATCTTCACATCCCAATTCTCTTAATTTCTCCGCCTGCTGCGAACGACGTGAGAGAAGTACCGTCCGTGTGTGTTTTTCATACAATTCCAAGGCACGAACCGCCGCCGCCTCCTCCTCTGCATTTGACTTTAATGCACTTTCAATCGCTTCTATGGATTCCGCGTTATTTGAATGATGTGTTCCACACAACATTAAACACAAACACAAGACGTTCTGCACGGATCTCTCCACTTCTACAAGTACGGTCCGCTCATCGGCCTCACTTTGTTCAGCGAGTTCCTTTTGTTGTTTGAGGTCTGTGTGGAGAAGCACGTTCTCCCGCTCCTGCGCGACTACACGTGTAAGTAAGTTCTGATATTTTAGCGTTAATGAATCAGGCATTCTCTGAGAACTGTGGGAGTATATATATATATATTATTTATTTATTTATTTATTTATTTCACGGTAAGAAGAAGTAAATAGACTACACCACACCTCAGCAGTACTCCCGCGTGTCTCTCTCTTTCTCTCTCCATGGATTTATTCAGGGATGTAAGAAGATAATAGAGAAATACTTATACAAAAATGCACAAGAGAAAGAGAAAAAGAGAGAGAAATAATAATAATAATAACTGCTGAACTGAGACGTCAACATTGTCTCTTGAAAGCAACAAGACCTTTTTATTGTTGTTATTATTCTCACTCTTTCCATCTCTCTCGGGGAAATCACAATTTCGGAGTTATTTTTAATTTCCCTGAGATTATATATACAGACTGTTACGCTTATACGATCACAAAAGATCCACAAGTACAACGAATGGAATTAAACAAGTCAAAATAATAATAATAATAATAATAATAATAATAATAATAATAATAATAATAATAATAATAATAATAACTGTTGTTTACTAGGACATTTTTCGCAAAGGATAGGCTACGCAAAAACATACACACATACATATATGTATACGTATATACGCAAATGTTCTTATTCTTAATTCTTCTCTTGTACTTCTAACAGCCCTTATTTAAATCCTCCCTCTGCTGGCAAATTGATCACATCAAAATTATCACCGCCCTCAACATCATCTTCATAACTAAAACCGACAAAAACATGTTCCTGACGTCTTCGCATGTACTTTGCGATGGTATTAACAAATCCTAAAAATAGTGCTTTGAATACTACAAATGGTAACAAGAGGGAACTTGTTGATTCCCCCAGAGCAGTAGCTGAGATAATTAAAGCAATGTAGTGGCAAATAACAGTAAAAATAACAAGAAGTATAAACTGCGTATTGCTAAGAAGAGTATATTCATGAATTAGATTAGTTGAAGCGCTTGATGAACTCCCGTTTACACTACCCATAGATGTTTCACGAACCATGATGGGAAGCGACATTTATATATATATATATATATATATATATATATATATATATATATATATATATACGCCTCACCGCCTTCCCAGGAGTCTTTACCTACCAGTTCCTACTCTTTAATAATAGAAGTGAAACATACCGCATTGAAAAGAAGAGAAAACAAATATTATAATCAAAAAAAAAGACACACAGAAAACCATGTAGAGAGGTATGTAGATAGATATACAGATATATAGAGGTATCTTTCCTTTTTATTTATTTATTTATTATTAGGATAGCTATGGGGAACAGTAATACAAACAGAATACAGAATCAATAACCAGAAAACTAATCACGATAATAATTATTATTTAAAATAAAGTAAGTTACACGTAACACAGAAAGGAGGTTTGAAATAATTAGAAAACACTTCTCCTTCCCTCCCTGACAAGAAACCAAAGGACAAAGTCACTATATACGGTTTGTGGAGGAATAAGCAAAAGGTGTACGTTTCTTTCTACGCATGTGTTTTACATCATTAGCCCAATCATTCAATGGACTACCATCGCTACTGACACCTAACGATCCCAACCTTTTCCTCAGTTTCTGCATCTTTCGCTCGTGCATTCGCCTCGTATGTGTACCAAGAAACTTGTATTCATCGCCATCGCCATCACCACCAATATTATTACTATGATGATGATGATTATTATTATTATTATTATTATTATTATTATTATTATTATTATTATTATTACTCGTATTATCATAGTGAATCCCATTTGCACTCCTGCTATAGGATCCCCACATCTCTGCAGGATAACCAAGTCGACGCAGCAAATAACGTAATGCATCGCTGATGGCCACTACACGTTCTGCCAAAACACCCCGTTCACGCACTGATGTGTAGTCTAAACGAAGTGTACAAACAATCGCATGTGAAGAATGACGGTTATTCGATCGAAGATGGGCTACAATCACTAATTTCTCTAGTTCTTCCATTACATCTGCGTCTAATTCCATACTGTTAGACTCAGATTCCAACACTTCTGGTACCGCCGCCTTTATAAAGACTGTGTGAACAGTTCCCTTAAACTGTGATGCCGCCGCCTCAATGGATTTAAGTACTGCTGGTTTAGTGGAGAGAAGTTCACCAAGTCGCTGTAATGTGATTTGCTTTTTACGTAATAACTCTAATATTGCCACTATAGGGAGTTCAAAAAGACGAAATGGCACATTAGCCGCTCGTACAGAGTCGGCTAATGCAAATGCTAATAGCGTCCCACTTAGAGTACAACTAAGAAGCTTTTCTTCTTCTTGTTTTTGATGTTGTAGCGAAGAACAAGAAGAAGAAGTACCCCCAGTATCCACACGAACACCGTATCCAGTAACACTGTAATCATTTCTGTAATGTGTGGGGCGAAGGGATTTCAATACTCGAAGAACAGCAGCACTGGCGACTTGAAAAACCCGCTTCTCATCATTCCAAGAAATAAAAAGACCCCATCGATTCCGCAGCCGCTCCGTATCCAGCCATGAAAAGGCAGAAACTACAGAGGAACTGTCATTTACAACTCCTAATGATAATGAAGATGATGATAGTGTTTGTGAAGATAATGCGGGTAACGATAATGATGAAGAAGGTAATAGATTAGAATGACTTTCCCGCACTTCCATAATACAAATAAAACACACATCAAACTTCGTATGGAGTGGATCAGCCCTCCACGAACAGTTCGCAACAGCTGTAATAATATCCGCCGCGTTGTATGAAACTTCCTGTTCTGCTGGGGCATCCTCCAGTGGAATCCACGTTGCCAGGCCTGCACGTCCACCAGACATAAGAGATCGTAATAACTCCACTGCACTATCATTCATCACTTCTTTTTTTTCTTCTTGTTCTCCTTTCTGTTGTTTGTGTAGATCTAACAAAGAAACAGGACGGCACTCCCACTCCGGGTGCTGTCGGCTAAAGTCAGTGAGAACGGAACACACAACAGCCTCATTCTCCAGTGGATTCATACTGTACGTCGCATACACCACACAACCCCCACGGGGCGAAACATACCGCAATGCCTGTGCGAGTTCCCGTCGCAAGTATAAAAATGTTTTATTTACTTTTGGGCAAATTGAAATAAAACGATTGGCCGCCGCTTCTTCTTCTGTTTCTTTTTCCGTTTGTGTTTGACTGCCAGTTGTTCCCAAAGCCGCACGGGGTTTACGTCCATCGGCGGTGGTGCGGGGACAACACAATACGGCGTCGCATGCCCCACGCAATACACCCCAAATACGCCGTGGAGGCCCCTGCACCGTCATACACCCTTCAACACCCATATAATAATTATAATTATAATTATATTGTTCGTTTTGTGGTTGTTGAGATGTATAGGCATTGTCATCTGTTGGAATTTCATCTACTGCGGCCTTGACAGAATGAGGCATCCCACGATAAAATTCTCTCTTGCTTTTATGTTTTCCTTCTTTTTCTTTTTCTTGTTGTTGTGTTGGCGGTAGAAGGGAGATGATAACCGTCTCGGCCTCCTCTTTACGTTCCACACTATTCACATCACGAATAACGCCAATTAAACTAAGTTGTGAAGTCGTAAAGTGTGCGGCAATATCTTTGGTGTAGGAATACTCCTGTACACCATATGAACGAGTAGACATATCAAGCAGAATTCGACTATTACTATTATTATTATTATTATTATTATTATTATTATTATTATTATTATTATTATTATTATTATTGCAGTGAATGGCAAGTATGAGAGGAATCATTAATCCAAGAGGATCCACATCAATGAGGGTGTCCGCTGCGACTTGTCTCTGCAGCCAATACAAGTGGCCAATAGAAAGTGGTGTTGTTATTATTTGTGGTGATTGGATATTTGATGTTAATATCATTTCCTGTTCTTGACGGTGTGGAGCATTCCTTTTACATGCATCTTGTTCTTCTTTCCTTATCTGTGTTAGGGCAGATGACTGCATAATCCCATTATTATCATCATAATCACTACTACTACTCATCATGGATCCTAAAAGTTCTGCATTCATCTCAATTCCATCATCTTTTTCTTTCCCTTTCGCTTCTGTGAGTATAAATGAGGAGTTGGTGGTGGAAGAGTTATTTTCTCCGCTTCCTAATATTTGTGTTTCCTGCATTTCTCTCTGCGCAAGCACGGATCGTTCTCTGGTGTAGGGAAGTCTAAGTGGATCGCCAATACGCTGCGTGGGCACAACTTCCACTGTGTATAAAAGTGAGTGTTGCGGGTGTGGGTGAAACACAACACCGTCCCCTTGTTGATTATATGTATATTGATTATATGTACATTGACAGTGTGTAGTTAATTGGGCGTGTAGCATCATACGTACAAACGGCATGGCGGTGTTTACTAGAAGTGCAAGAGCGGGTGGTCGCAGCATAGAATCGACGAAACGAAACACTAAGACATTATTATTATTATTATTATTATTATTATTATTATTATTATTATTATTATTATTATTATTACTGGATATGAGTTTCTGTTGGGTGTAGAAGTCTGCAAAGAAATGACGGTGTACATCCCGTGCCTCATCACTGCGGGCTGCATCACTCTGTGTAGAGAGGAGTGCAGTGGAATTACTTATATCCACATTCATCTCCATATCCTCATCGACTTCACGCGCCAAATCCGCAAAGAACTCCCGTGCGATTTGTCCAGCAGGAATATTATTATCATTATTACGATCCCCATCCTCATCCCCCACATCAGCATCATTATTATTCATAATATCATTATTAGCATGATGATGGGTATTAACTTCTTCTGATCCATTAATAGTACTATTATTATTAGCATTATTATTGATATTAGAAGGATGATGATGAAGACCGTTGGATAAATCCGGATTCTCTGCTGTTTCCGTCCACGATGCACTAACGACTGCATGACGTTCTGCTGCAGACATGCGATTAATATTTCCCCAACCGTAACGCAGCGGTGCGGCCGGCACTGTGGCAATGGCAGCCGGTAAACATCTTTTCTTTTTACTGCGGCGTAATAGAAGTGTGAGGCGCAGCATCTAAATAAGAATTGTAATAATAATAATAATAATAATAATAATAATAATAATAATAATAATAATAATAATAATAATAATAATAATAATAATAATAATAATAATAATAACGTATGTTTATTGATATCTTTTTCTTTTTTTAAGGATATAAATATATACAGTAATATTGATACAAGAAAGAGAAGCAAGAAAAAATATATAGCAGAGAGAGAGAGAGAATAGACCTCATTACTGAGATAACTATATATCTTTAGTTTTATATATATATATATAGGTATATAACTATAAACAAATACAAATCACTAAAAAAAGGAAAAAAAAGTGAGAGAGAGAAAAGGTACATTTCACCCATAATCATATATTACCAATCCCTTTCTCCCTCTTTCTCTCTCTTCTCTCACTCCGTAACCTCCTGAATGACTACTAGCAGAAACTCCTCATGACATTTAATAATAATCTCATTTGTACGCGATCGCACTCGAAAGAGATCTAAACTATCATCTGCTGCGAAGAGTGGAGCCGCATCTCTTGCGAGGTTGGCGGCCATATCTGCATATTGTACAGCCACACTGCGATCGAGATCCTGAAAACTATCACGTATGGGATCGCCCTCGCGATTGCAGACCACCACCCCACTAACGCCCTTTGTGTATGTTAGGAGTTCCAACACACTCTCCACCCGCCCTGCCGCCATGATTATATATATATATATCAATTAGCAGAAAATAATAATAATAATAATAATAATAATAATAATAATAATAATAATAATAATAAGAGGAGGAGGAGGAGGAATGGATATATCCTATATTATTAGCAATATTCTACTTGTTTGGTTTCTTTATATATATATATATATATATATATATATATATATATATATATATATATATGGTGTAATTACTTTTCAGTGATGGATTGGTGGATATCACTGAACCCTATCGTCCGCCACTGTGCAAGAAAGAAGGAAAAGAAGAAATTAATTGTATATATATGAACACTCAAGCAATAGAATACCTAAATAATATTCCTATTATATATATATATATAATACCAAGAGGAATTTAAAAAAGAAAAACATAGTGGATCGCAACTGCAGCGTGATATATGAGGATATATACACACACCACTGTGCACACACAAAAGTGGATAAAAAAAAAACACAAAAAAAAACCAAAAACGGAGAAAAAGTGAGAGAAAACGTCAGAAATGAAAAAAAGATTAGAGTTCAGTAAAAGTCCATCCAATGCTGTAGTAATCATAATAACTTTCTTCCTTTTCTCTATTTCCATCGTTCTTCTCTCCCCATCTCTCTCTCTCTCAATTCCAATCTTGAAGAGATAGGAAAAAAACAAAACAAAAAGAACGAAAATTTAATATACGGACAAAAGAGAAATAATAATAATAATAATAATAATAATAATAATAATAATAATAATAATAATAATAATAATAATAATAATAATAATAATAATAATAATAATAATAATAAACGAAAAAGGACAGGCTAAGAAGCTGTTTAAGCAAGAACTCTTTAATAATTAACGTAATCGTCTTTTTTTATTTCTCTTTTTTTTTATTGTTTTATTTCTGAAGATTCATGCAAATAGGAACAACAGAGAAAGAAAGAAAATCGAGGCAATAACACATAAAACAGATTCCAACGAATGCTTCTTTTCTACACAAAAAGAGAAAAAAAAAGGGAAAAACAACAAAATAAAATATATTGATTTACATAAGTAAATAAATATTCATATAATATAGTATAATAATAATAACAATAATAATAATAATAATAATAATAATAATAATAATAATAATAATAGTAATATGCATAGGATATGTATATCTAAATACTCTTTTTCCTTTTTTTTTTTACACCGGCACTATCAGTCACAGTTTTGATTATTTCATTTTAGGAAAAAAAGTATGAAATTCATTTCAACTACTTTTCCCTTTTTATTATTATGCCCCTTTTACTCGGTGCTTCTTTCTCTGATAAGGTGCAAAGCCGATAGAGAAAGAAAAACAGTGAAATAAAAAAAAAAGAAAAGAATTTTCCATCAGTTGTTGTTTCTTTAATAATTACATAAAAACATTTATTTGTTTGATTTCACAGTTCCAGTAACTTCGTCAAAGCAATACCACTACTTTTACGCAATTTCGTTTTCTTTTTTTCTTTTTCTTCTCAACGCTGCTGTTCCCATTCGTGAAAAGTTCACTTTGAAATGTAAACGCAAACAATCGCACAAGAAACAAAAAAAAAGCAGAGAAAAAAAAAAAGATTGCAAGCCGAAGTTCACAGTAATAATAAGAGGAATAACAATGAAGAGCAAATAGAGTGTTTTATCTACTTAACAATATATATATATATATTATAATAATAATAATAATAATAATAGTTATAATGAGAGAGAGAGCAAATAAATAAATATATATATATATATATATATATATATATATATATATATATATATATGAATACACAATCTCTACGTTTCATCCATACCGTACTTCTCTTTTATACATTTAGTGGTATTTAAATCCACGTAATATAACATATAAAAAAGAAAAAGAAAAAACCCAAAAGAAAAAAAAACACGAAAACAAGAAAACAAGAAAACAAAAAAAAAACACTTAACGCTCGTCAAATAGTGAGTTGATAGAAATACGAATAAAGGCAAGTTTATTCTCTATTCTTTTTTTTCCTTAGGTCAACGTACCGTAACTTTTTCTGTATCTCAGAATGCCAACAGAACGCAACATCATCATGCCCAACTAGGTATAGGAAGCACATCCTAATAATAATAATAATAATAATAATAATAATAATAATAATGACGAAAAAAACATATCATAGTAGTAAATATATTAATGATTCCAATATAATAATAATACTAAAACATTTGATGATAATTATATAAATATATTCATATTGTAATAATGAACAGTATGATACCATACAATAGTCTAGGATTGGATGGCAAAACTTAAGCGGCAAGTCGTAGAGCAGCCGCATAACTCTTACAAGTAAATAAAAACAGTAGAAAAAAGAAGAGTAAACAAGTAAAAAAAAACGAAAAAGGAAAGCAACAAGAAGGAAAGATCAATTGAAAAAAGGAAAAGTATGAAAACGAAAAAAAACAACATCGTCTAGGAAAATGCGTCGAATAAACCCCATCATAATAATTTGGAGAATAATAATAATAATAATAATAATAATAATAATAATAATAATAATAATAATAATAATAATAATAATAATAATAAACTTCAATAAACCACAAAAAAAATATAAATATGGTGATATACATATAATATACATATATATATATATTCTTCTTTTTTTCGCCTTTTCACTTCCCACGATCCCTCCATGGGTGGGGTCTATATTTAAGTAAAAACAAAATGAAAATGAAACCACTGTTTCTCTCTTTCTTGCGTTTTCCTCTCGCTTTTTCGCTATCACACATACAGTCGTCCATGTCTACATGCACAGAGACTGATAATCACGCCTCTGTGTACAACACACACGCTCTCTTCCGAGTTTGCAAATAACTTACATAAAGGTGAACACCAGCGGTGAGAGAAAACAGTCGGGTGGAGTAGAAACGGACATTATGGACTGTCTCTGCAGATCTGCAATTCCATGTTGTTGTTGTTGTTTTGCCTCATGCTGCCGCTGCTGATGTGAGGCGTAATATGTAGTTTGTTTCGGTGTTGGCAGTGAAGACGTGGCTGTTGTTGTTGTTGGCGGGTGATTCACGTACGATGTTTGTTGAGATGTGTAGATTGGACCAAAAGAGTAGCCGCGTGGCTGTGAAAACATCGGCGTTGTTTGTTGTTGAGACTGTGTTTGTTGTTGGGGAAATGAAGTTGATGAAGAGGATACGATGAGTCTGTTCCCTGCGTGCGTTCCACTGTGACTTCCAAATGAAATAATGGCCGGTCGTTGTTGTTGAGTAAATCTCGCTGGCATCATTTGTGGTATTCCACTGTTGAGTCCACGCGGTATATTATTATTATTATTATTATTATTGTTATTATTATTATTATTATTATTATTAGTATTAGTATTATTATTATTATTATTATGATTCTGCATTAATGGCGCTGGTGTTAAATGCACACGGTGAATAAAATTACACATCCGCCCCCGTGCACACTTTTCCCGTTCGTAGTGTTTACACAATCGAAGGAGTTTCATTGATCCACTCCGTATCGCATCTTCACTTCCTCTTGTGCAGTACACAAACTCCGATGCCAGTCGACGTGGGGCTGTCATATTATTATTATTATTATTATTATTATTATTATTGAGATGAAAGACAAATCCCGGTTCATGCCGTTCATACAGTGCCTCTGCGAGAGAAGCAGCAGGCGTGGACCAATGCACGCGAATCACCTTCACGCGACTGTCCGCCGCCGGTGTTGCCGCCAACATGTGTCGACTGTGAATAAAGTCGCAGAGGGCCCCGTGGGCGCAGGTGGAGTTGCTGGTGTACATTTTACACAAATAAAACGCAAACGTCGGGGCATTTGTGTTGTGATTCTTCGCCACGTAATTGCGAGATCCGGCGGTGGGTTCAATCAATTCCGGTGGAATCGATAATGTTTCACTCTTATCGGCACTTAACACATTAAAGTACGATCCACCCAACAATCCACTTCCACTTCCACTTATTACTGTTGTTGAACTGCCGTCCAACCGCCGACTGCTGTTGTTGCTACTGTTGAGAATACTGCTGCTGTTGGGGTGGAGCACACTGTTAGTGTCGGTGTTGCTGTTCGTATGGCTGCCGTGGCTGACATTTGTTTTATTATTATTATTATTATTATTATTATTATTATTATTATTATTATTATTATTATTATTATTATTATTATTATTATTATTATTGTCATTGTTTGTGGTTTGCAGGAAACTAGAAAAGCTTGCGTCTTGCAAGATGTTATCGGAGGCGCTGGAAGGTAGTGCAATCACCGTAAATAAATCCTCCGGTCTCTCATTCATCTGCAACAGTGATTCCATCATCGTCACACACTTCCCTTCTCTTCACTCTCACTAATAATAATAATAATAATAATAATAATAATAATAATAACGGGGGATCCCAATAGTGAATACAAGATTAGAGCGGATATTAAATACACCAATAGATAGATAGAAAGCGCTCGTTCAAATGTACAAAACAATGTGATGGCGCAATAAACCTTCTAGGTACCAATAATAGTAATGAAAGAAAGATAAATTATATACACACCAACGTAAATATATAAATCTATATAATCTGCTGGAGTAGAGGTAGAGAAATAGATATCACGAGAGAGAAAAAAAAAAGAATTGACTAGAATGCGACCTAAAAAAAAAAAACTTCTGTGGTAACACCTCTTCTATTTACTGAGATGATCTTGATCCCTTGTGTATATCTACACGTGTCTGTGTGTCTCACTAAATTAACAATTAATAAGAGAAAAAAGGAAAAGGGTGAAAAAAGTAAAGGAAATACATATACATATATATATATATATATATATATATATATATATATATATATATATATATATATATAGGAATGAGTAATAAGAACAATAATAAATAAAAAATAAAATTAACGGATAATAATTCGAAATGCTCACATTAATATAAATTTTTATCATACTAAGAGTAATGCCTAAATCAGATATACAGTAGTGATGAAATGCGAGCAAAAAGAACAAAGCAATAATAATAAAAACGGCAACAACAACCGGATGAATTGAGAAAATATTTATGTATAGCTATATAGATATAGATAGATATAACTATATATCTCTCAAATATAAAATACCTGCTAGTGATGATGTAAAAAAAAACGCAGTTCCCCTTCGCTCTAAGAGGGATATATATATATATATATATATATATAACTCAAAAACTGCTTCCCATTGAAGTAGTGTTCCGATACCTTGCTCTATGGTTCTTCGAATTCATCCTTCCGTTGCGTCTCTCCTATTCGTGGTACCACTGTAAAGAAACGAAAAAAAATAACTGATAAGCCCAAAGAGAAAAATAAACGAGCAGTGAGTACGCGCACAAACACAAAAAGGAAAAACGCAGCAGTCAAACAGACTAATAATATGGGAGAAAAATGACATGTATTGGGTTATGTATATAACAATATCCTCATGTGATCAATCACACCAAAAAAAAAACTGAGAAAGCACAGGTCTAATAAGTCACCTAATTAGCGACTGTACATCACAATGGAGATAAAGCAAAGGATATTTCCAAGCATAAAGAGATTACTCGGTACAAAAGCATAAATATAGGCCGAACAGAATCCGCTTAGAACAATAGCGCATCCTGTAGCAAAGGCTTTCATAATATTATCAGAATATTTGATCACAAGTGCCACTAGCAGACCGCCCAGAGCCTGTACAACAACTAACACCCACACTAACCAATCAAAACCGCGAAAATATTGTCGTAATAATAACGTGAAAGAACCACTGACTGAATCATCCATGGTATTAGTGTTGCCCATGTTGCTGCTGCTATTCCTATTGCTACTGCCTTGTAGTAGTTGTGCGACGAGAAAGCACAAAACTGAGTAAAACGAAAGGTGCAGATTTTTAGTGGATGTAAATGAATCCACGGCGCCTGTCCTTCCCTTAAATATGGCCTCCATGAGTACAGAAGCCACACTAGATAGAACTACAGCACATGTTGTTGCCGTGACTCCCACCAAATAACTCCCTTGTATAGCGGCTGTTTGTTTCTTGGATGAAAATCCCTCTTGACTCCCAATTTGCGCCATGGCCACACCAAACACAAGAAGAACAAGTGCCGTCCACTGCCGTTGTGAGAAAGTGCGATTGAGAAAGATCCGCATTAACACCGCCATGACAAGAATTTTACTCTGATATGTCACCTGAAACAATGTTGGTTCAATATTCCCCAAAGCCACAAATAAAGTGTAGTTCTGAACCGCGTAAATCACCGCCGGCACCATCATCCACAGTGCGCCTGGGTGAAATAACTCCGCCATCAAATGTCGTTTAAACTCCCGCCACATTTCAGTTTGAGTTGGGGCTCGAAATGATCCGCCGGAAGATAATTCTAATTCATCCTTTGTTTCTCCGGCTTTACGTCGTAGATCCTCTCTGTGTCCCGCCGTCTCTTTTCTATGCACAGACACCACCACCGATTTATGTGTATTATTATTATTATTATTATTATTATTATTATTATTATTATTATTATTATTATTATTATTATTATTATTATTATTATTATTATTATTATTATTATTACTGTTGTTATTATTGAGATCCTCCACCGTCTTTTCATCAACGGCCT
Organism: Trypanosoma melophagium; assembly: GCF_022059095.1. NCBI lineage: Eukaryota > Euglenozoa > Kinetoplastea > Trypanosomatida > Trypanosomatidae > Trypanosoma > Trypanosoma melophagium. The sequence goes on along the minus strand of NW_027125189.1, from coordinate 822,842 downwards.
TATCTACCAGACGGTATCTATGCAGACGCGTGGCCAAATACACATCCACCACACACCACAGCAGTGAGGCGAGCACTTTTGTCACTTCTTGCATCATCACAACATGTGAGACTTGAAAGCGCGCCGAGACATCCGCCGGTTGTCGTTGTTGTGTGTAACTCATAAGCATCACAGCTGTGGCATTCTGCACTGTGAGCAGTACGAGAAAGACAAGCTGAATGGAGCAGAATGACTGCGTCAATGCAAAGATATGAATAGCGTTTCGTAATAGTGCCCACATCCGCGTAGCGGTCGTGGGCGACTTGTGATGAGTGAAAGAGCCGTCAGGATACACTTTTTCTGGTTACTATGCTTTTTTTTTTCCTTTTCTTTCCCTCTGAGGCCACTGTACTACAGAAAAAGGTATGCTTCCCGAGTAGAGTTAAATCCCTTTTTTATATACTGTGCGAAGAAGAAAGGGAAAAAAAGAAGAAAAGAGAAAAGAAAATTCAATCAATACATTATTTGTATTACTCACGTTTTCCTCAGATACGTACCAGTATCAAATAATAATAATAATAATAATAATAATAATAATAATAATAATAATAATAATAATAATAATAATAATAATAAGAGATATACTTCCTTTTACAACACTGTACAATTTAAGCGAAAACACATATATATACACAGACACACACACAAACCGTACAAATTAGAAAGTAATAAACTCCAACGTATTTTTCTTTCTTTCTTTCTTTCTTTTTTTGCTTTCTTCCTTTACAACTTCGCCAAGTTACTCGCTGAAACCGGCAATTCCACATGACAAACCGTCCACTGGGTCATCACAGAAATACAAGCAAGACAACCATGTGTGTGCCTCACAAGAGTCCATAAATCAAAAGAAAAAAAGAATAGATTAATGCAAACAGGGTAATGTGTGAAATAATAAAAAAACCAGCAATAAACTACCATCCAAGAGCACGTCGCTCCTCATGTATATCGATTTTATTATATCGTCGCTGCATCTTGAAAGGAATACTCAGTGCATCACAATAACCACTAATAGCACGAACTGCGGAACGACTCATAATGACAACCGATACACCATGTCCGCCAAAACGTCCAACACGTCCACACCAATGGGCATACTCCATGGATGATCGTGGAGTTGCTAAAATCACTACATGTGTTAAATCATTGATATCAAGACCTCGAACAGAAGATGCGGTACAAATAAAAAAAAGACGAGTAGGTTTCACCTTTGCTGTCTCTGTTTGTGAAAGTTTTGAACAAGTAGAATGTTGTTTTATGTAAGCTTCTGCTTCTCTTCGTTTGCGATCTTGTCGAGATTCGTCAATTATTTTAACTTGAAAACGATCATTATTTTGAATAGGTATTAATATCTCTTTAAGAAAGAATTCTCTATTTGCAGAATCAGGTAAAATCAGTAAAGCCTTTAATATTTGTATATTCGAAGTATCTGTGGTATCATTTGATGAGAAATGTTCTCTTTTCTCCTGTGTTACTGCTTTCAAACACTCCTGCTGTTCTTCAAAGGTATCAGCCGTATAAAAGAGATGTTCAATCCCACTTGGAACACTAACTCTAGAGAGACTACCTGTCATTTTTGCATTACGTGAGAGATTCTGCACTTCGCTTTCAAATATACGTGATGTTTTACTCTCTAGCACACTCTTTTTTAAAAAACGACGCACGTGATTAACTGTTGAGCCGGCAAGTGTTGCACTTGTAAAGACTAATTGTACAGGTGCTTGATACTTTACAAAACGGTAGAGTTCCCGCATAAGTAAATTCCCCGCCGCCTCTGGTCGTGTTGATGGGAGTACATCATCCACTTCATCCACCACAACGAGATCGAGACTTGGCACTACAGGCGTGAGAGAAAAGGAATGTTTTGTGTTTCGCATTAACTGTTCTTGACGGCGTTGAAAAAACTTCCAAAAAACCTCCGGTGTTGCGACACACACATATGGCCGTCGATCTACTTTAATTGGTTTTCCCGTTTCACTTGTATAACCCGAATACTCCCGAGTAAGACGATTATACACGACATGATCTGGTAAATCACTTGTAGCCGCAAATACGAGACGATCATCATTCTTATACCACCACATCTCCTGCATCCACCTTGTAATTTGCCAGCATAATTGATCATTTTGTGCGAGAAAAACAGTGGAGAGAAGTTTCATTGGTCCTTCTCGCATTAATCGTGCAATAAGCGCGAGGCAGAGGGCAAATGTTTTACCAGTTCCAGTTGGTGCACAGAGGGCGACATCCTGCCGAGCGTAAAAGTGTTGAAGCGCACGTGCTTGTACCATTGTCAAGCCCTTAAATCCAGATTCCTCACCCGCAACAGAATGAGAATAAGAAGAAGAAAGAGATGAAGAATGTTGATCATCCCTTAAAGTATCAACACGAGAAAAGCGCTGATATAAGTATTGTACGAGATGTGGTGGTAATCCCATCCGTTCTGGATCGAGAATTGCTACTGGCTGTTGTGCAAGTTCCTGCAGAGAAGATGTCTGCATCGCCGACGCATCAATAATGATATCTGAGAGAGAAACATCCCGCAGTGGCTCTGGTCTCTTCGGTGTGAAGACTAACGGTCTGCAGTCGGAGGAACGAAGATCCGTGAAGTCATCGGGAACATCGCGAAAACGACGGGGCAATCTCTTTTCACGACGCCAGAGGAGAAATACACATCGTTTCATTCCCACTAATGGAAAGAGTGATGGGGTCCCCCACTTGAAAAATAGAAAATAATATTATTAATATTAATAAAACAATAATAATAATAATAATAATAATAATAATAATAATAATAATAATAATAATAATAATAATAATAATAATAATAATAATAATAATAATAATAATAGTCCTTGCACCTTTACTGTATTTTTATTTATTTGTTTTTTTTTTTTTTTGAAAGTACAAGAAAGCAGCAGAAAGAGAACAAATCATGGGAAACATATCACATTAATAGTGACGAAAAAAAAAAAATCTCCCTCAGAAAGGAAGAAAAGAAAGAACTAAAGAAGAATAAGGAAGAAAGTATTTATATTTCCTAGCTATAGTGTATTTCATAAAACATTACTATTCAGCCTCAGATCCACTCTCAACATTTTCTTCTTCTTCAACATGTTCAACCTCCGCAGCCTCCTCTACTTCCTCATGGCTGCTGCTCTCACTCGGGGTGTTGACTGGCTGTGTCTGCATACAGCGGTACTTCATGATATCAAGCACACATGTGTTATTGTAAAAGGCTCCAGAGCACGCAATATCAAGAGCTGACATCTTTCACAAAATATTATCGTGTTACCTTTGGTACTCCCCGATGTTTATGTATATGTTTTCCTTTATCTTCTTCGCAATGCTAATGATCACTATCCTCTCTTTTTCTTTCTACGTTCTATCCTAGATAATGTTTCCTTGTCTGCTACTATTCTCTTGTTAATACAAGTCCTACTTCCCTTGACTAGACGATCTTCAAGGAATAAAATAACAAGGATAAAAAAAAAAGGAAGAATACACACACGTAGATAGATAGATAGATAAATAAACTTAATTAGATAAACCAAACATTCATTTTGTTAATAGTGAAAGCAAATATGTATATGAGATATTAGTGTAGCCTTGTATGGCTATCAGCATTCTACAGAGTTTAAAGAGAAGAAAACAGAAAAAAACGGTAGGTCAATTAGTATCAGTATGTTACTGTAGAGATTTATTTGTCCTGCTTCTAACACACACATATACATATATGTATAGACACATTTTTTTTTCTTTTCTCTCCCCTCTTACAAAAGGTATGAAAATCTCTCGAATGGAATCACCGGTTGCCGATATGCCAGTTCTGCGGCGGACGAAAGAAAACTCAAACTCATCTCCATCGCCCCTTGTGCCTCACGCACACGCCCCATTCCCTCGTAGGCCTCCGTTAGTGTGGAGGAGCAACGAATGGCGGACTCAAAGTAATGGGCCGCCTCTACCAATCGTGTTTGGTGTACATATTGTGATTGATCGGACTTTAATGCCTCTAATAAGTAAAGACGGCCGAGAAGTAAATGGGCCTCGGCGTGGGCCGCACTCACCTCAATTGCCTTTCCAAGCATTGTACGTAGTGATAATACTTCATTATGATCTAAAAGGATTTGTTGTTGTTTTATAACGCGTGCATCCCCCACCTCCTGCAACTCCGTCACAGTCACTATTGTGGGTGCTCCGCCTAAACTATTATTATTACTAATATTAACTGGATTGGAGTGTCCATGTACTCTTTCCATGAGTTTCTCAATTCGATTTATCTTGATTCTTGCGTCACAGCAGATTAAATCTGAAAAAGATTGACGATATTCCTCCTTTGCTTCACTTATATATTCCATTCCCGCCTCTACTGCAAGTTGTGCAATAGAATCACATCCTGTTTCTAATGCCACATATGCTAATAAGGCCCAATGTCCTGCTACATGATTCACTCCTTCACTGCGAGTACTCCATACATCATCTGCAACTGCCGTTGTGGCTATACCAGGAATAGCAATTAAATCATTTAAAGTAATTCCACTAGATGTATATTGAGATACCGCGTGTATACGTGCAATCAATACCGTTAAAAGTTCTTCAACACTTTCTTGCTTTTGATATTTAATATCACCTGATGCGTATCGAAGCATTATAAGAAGAAGACCACCAACAATATTTTGAGGATAAAGTTGTTCTATATGATATGCTACTTCTAATGCCTTGTGATATTCCCCTGTACCTGAAAACAAAAGTGAAAGTAATATCAATGCCTTTACTTCAGCTCGGTTATGTTCGATAATACGTGGTACAACAATTAAGGCTTGTTTTGTTTCACCAAGAAGGGCCATAAGCCAAACTAGTTTAGTTAGTAATACTGTATCTGTAGGACATGAGAAGGAACGTTTTAAAATCGTTTCTGAACTTCCCAACGTTAAGTCCCGTGATACTTTTTCAAGTGTACTATGTTTACCACTATCTTGCATATGACGTCCAAGACAGTAAGAGGCCCATGCGAGATTTGTAGTAGTAGTTGAACAGTGATGTGTCGCCACAGCCATTTCTGCTAAACGTACAGCCGCACGTAATGAAGATGCCGATCCACGATGAAGTGCAAGTTGAGAACCCAAAAGAGCAAACCGTGTGGCTAACCACCGTCGTGGAGTGACTTCCACCGTTGGATTAAGTCGAATGGAATTAGTCTCGGGTGTACTGAACTCAATACCCACACCATCATCTACCGCTAACGCAGGAACACCAGGAACAGACATGGAGGCAATTGTTCTCGTTTGTGTCTTTTCTAATTTAGATGTATCCTCGTCTATTAACGCCTGTACGGTATCTTCAAGCATACGTAGTAATCGACAGAGTGGAACAGTCTTGTCTTGTAAACACATCATCGTTACTTCTACCCACTGACGTGCAGATCCTGGTGGGGGATGTGTTTTCACAGAAGATACCTCGGCTGATTCGGGACGCACAGAATTATCTTTTCCTCGCCCTGTAATAACACTTGTTATCACTTTCTCAGAACTACATAAAAAAGACATGATTTAAAACCATATAATTTTCTTCTCTTTCCTTCTCTTTTTATTTTGCCCTGCTCTTTTCTTTTTTTCTTTTCTTTTTTATCCTTCGTTATCTTCGCTTGCTGACTTGCAATGACTTTAGAATACCCTTCTCGTGATAAATATACGTACGATACCTGTTTTAGTAGGGGGGGACTCTTCATAAAGTTGGTGTTTTGTCGATAACTCACTCAACCCTCTTTTATATGGAGAGAAATATAAAAGAAAACAAGAAGAATGAGAAGAAAAAAAAAAGGGTTGATGATGCTTTCATGAGTGTTTACTTGGTTAAAAATAAAAATAAAAAACACCCATCCTTAAAAACAAATAAGAAACAGGGTGAAAAGAAAAAAACAAAACAAAACCAACCGAATCAACATTACCCATCGTATATTATATTAGACGATGTCTAGGCCCATAATTACCTCCTCGCCTCTTTTTTTTTTGCTTTGCAAAACGAAAAAAAAAGAAAAAGAAAGAGTTTTCGACGAATCACTCAGACAACAATCCATCGCCCTCCAGAACTGTAGCCACAAATAATAATAATAATAATAATAATAATAATAATAATAATAATAATAATAATAATAAATACCAGGTGCTAATCTCTTTTCTCTTTATTAATATCACCGATATTCCCATTTTTGCACCCATTTCTAAACCCATCGTCTACCGTTTACAGTGATATCATAGTCCGCTGGTAGAACTTCGTCCGCCCGCTGAATAATGGTTCCGTGCCGCAGTGATTCAATATCAAGATTACTGTTCAGCACTCCACTTACAAGTGTGTGGCCTTTCAGTATTTCACCGTTGAGACCTTCCGATGCCGCGACGGCCTCCTCCACAGATGACATGCGAAGCAGTGCGGCACCCGTAAAGGCACCACTGCGATCATCCACCGCCATACGCACATCCTCTACACGTCCATACTGTGAGAATGACGCCCGTAGTTGATCCACGGTAAGCCAGTACGGTAATCCATCCACGACAACATCAGGGATAAATGTTTGGGATGGGGGTAATAATATCTCTTCTCCGTCAGGGGCGAGATCGCTAATACATGGCTCTTCAATGATTTCTACAGAAACATCATTTAATATACGATCCACATCAGCGAGTGTGTAGGTGTTGAATAAGGGTTCATGAAGGGCGATAAAGGCTAATTCAGGGTAGTATGCGTGACGAACAGCCTGTAAAGCATTATGAGTAGAATCAACCGTAACAATAAAATCTTGAACATGAATTACAACCCCTGGACGACTTGTGTCTTGAATTTGTCGTCTTTCTTGTAATTTACATGAAACTTGACCATAACGACCAAAAAAAGTATTCATAGTTTCCTCATTATGTTGATGCTCAGATACCATACGAACGAAAAGATGTGTCATTGCCTTTTCAGAATTAAGTGTCCATGGAGGACGAACAAGAAACATCGGATCTGCTAGTGTAGTTGTTGGTATTTCTCCTGTCGCTGTTCCTGTCGTTGTTCCTGTCGTTGTTGTTGTTGTTGTTGTTCTTGATGTAATTCTCATTCCCTTTTCACCATCTGCAATATGTGTTGATACTTCTCGTACATTATGATGTTCAGGTGATTCTAATTGTTCCTTTCCCTGTTTCTCTGTATTTTCTATCCTTTCATTTGTTGCCTCCCTTACACCTGCGATGGATGACTGTAAAGATACTGGTGAAACACCCGTTTCCATCTCCTCTCGCATTCTCTTTTTAACGCCAGTAGGTGGTAATTGCTCAGCAGAGTCAGAATGTAATAGTGAGGGAGAACCCAATGGCGTTTCTGGCGCCACAAGAACAAGTTCAGGAAATGATAAGAAAGAAAGTATGTGTTCATACACGTCTGGTGTGCATGTAGGACTAAGTCGACGGTGCAAACATAGCAGTATCAACTTAGCATGTGCCTTCGCCTTTGCACTCACACATGAAAAGAAGAGTGGGACTAAAAAACAGTTCTCGGCGTAGACACGATGGAGCTGCGGGACCAAATGCAGTAATCGGGCCAAGTGATAACTGCGAAGATCACGTGCGGCTACATTCATCTGCTAATATTCGCTTTCCTTTTTTCTATTCAGCCTTCACTTCTAGTCTAACTTAGGTACAAAAGGAGAAAATGAAAAGGAAAGTAAAATAAAAAGATCACTATTATCCAAAAAAACAAAAGAATACAAAAATAGCGAATACATATTTAGAAAAAAAAGACATACACAAGCTTACACACACAGAGAGAGAGAGAGAGAGATTACCCTCTTTTCTTTTTTCTTTCTTTTTTCACACAGAAACAGACATATGTATACCATGAATATCGTGTGCTGTATACCTTGAATTCTCTTTCCTTCCATTCTTCACTTCTGATTACTCGTTCTTTAGACTATTCTCTTCATTTCCAGAATCATTTGAGGCCTTAGAGTTAAGAATAGCCAAGCGAAGCGTTGCACTATGTAAAGTGAACGCGTTTATTACACCAGTTAACAATGATGCATTAACTGCATACATTCCATGGTGTACAAATGCCACAATTCCATCCGACTCATCAAGGGCAACAGTGAAAAGAGCATCTACGACACTCTCCTCTGCTGCATTAGTATCCATTAAGAGTTGTAATTCACCGTTAGCAACAAACATACCAATAGTTATAGCCACAGGAATACGATGAAACTGTAAACGTCTGCTCTCCACCACATCATTATTGGGGAGACGTGCCTTTGGCAATATGAGATTGTTTAGTGCGGCAACAGCGGCATGCAGTGCGGCGGCCCGTAGTCCTCCATCGGCGTTAAGCAGAACTATATCCACCTGAAGTACCCAACATGCTTCTCCACTGATCACACAAAGTTCACTGAGATCCATGCAAGAAACAATAATGGAGCGAACAAACCTGGCGAGTTCACGCAATGTTCCTTCAATATTTACAGTGTTGTGGTTTGGAAAAAAAGGAGCTGTAACATCTACCATAAGACGACCCTCGTCTGGAAACTCCGATGATGGAGGACCAAATACACCGCTAACTGTGCAATTTACACAAGTACCTGTATTATCTGTATATAAAGTGGACGCCAGAACCCCATCAGCCCGAATTTCTCCCATAACATCATGAAGAATTTGGGGTTTTCGAAAACAGTTGAATGAACGTTCATCCAATCTTCTCTTTTGCCTGAGGAGCTGTGCAACATGTTGTTTAAAGGAGACAAGCTCCACGGCGCCTGTGGCAGGTGGAAGAGACATATTACCTCAACACAACCTTCTGGTCCTATTAAGTGCAAAATAAAAAGAATAAAAAAAAATAAAAAGGAAAAAAGAAACAAATAGTATTTTATTGTTATTTGCGGAAAAAGAAACTACATTTTTGTTACTGCATTCTTTGTACGTTAAACAAGGACATATTTTCCTTTTTCTTCTCTCTGTTTTTGATTGCTCTACCTTGTTGTTGCCATAAATGCCAGGACATTCTCGCAGTAAGAAAGGTTTCTTCTTTTTTTTCTTTCTCCTTTACTTCTTCTTTACGTAATCCTTCTTCTTATTATCAGTAACGTCAGGGCGAAGAAGTCATCAAGCTACACCTACACAAACAGAAGAGAAACACTGCATTGACAAAGTCTACTGTAATAGCCTTGCCCCGCACTGTGCACAGAATCGCTGCGTCTCAAGATACAGTTTACTACCACACTCAATGCAAAAAATTTGTTTTGGAATTTTATCAGTAGAACCTTCATTGCTCTCACTGCAGCCTTCGGCCTTTTTCAAAGAGCTTACGCTATTCTTTTCGGGTACGTTATTCTTTTCAGGTACGTTATTCTTTTCAGGTACGGTATTCCCAACAGCCGAAGAAGATGATATATCTGCCACCTTTGTACTACTCCCGGGAGTTGTTGTTGTTGTTGTCGCCGTCGTAGTTTGTTGTTGTTTCTTATTACTAGGCTCTTTTTGTGCCCCAGAAGTTGCCAACTTACCACTTCCCCGCGTTAAACCTGAATCCGATACTGAAGATCGAGTCGTATTAGTATTACTAGTGCCAGTAGGTCCGGTATTTTTTTGTTGCGGTTTATTGCGCTCTAAACACACATCTTCGTGTTTGCTGAGTCGATCAACTTTAAATGTACGATTACAGTATTGACACCTTGGTAACTCTTCCTGTTTTTCTCTATCTATTTTAATACGAGATTGTACATTTTTAAAGCGAGATACATTGTTTAATGGGATCTTTACAGAGCGTCTAGGAAATGTTCCTTCTCCTTCAAATGTCTCTGAACCTTGCAAATGTAGATCCACATATTCTGGTGATTCATCAAGTTGATTAAAGTTTGCAAGACCTTTTCCCATTCCCTTTAGTGGTGAGCTTCCACTTACTCTAGAAGCTTGCAAGGATTCGTTGTATGTGGAATTGACAGAGGCACTCGCACATCGCTTTTCAGAAACTACATCTAACTTTGTGCTACCCTCTCTACTACTCGCCTGCAAGTGGATTCCAGAAGGTTTAGTTTCAACGGTACAGGTATCATCATCATGACCATGATACTCAGGAATATTATCAGGAGTAGTAACAGTAATAACACTACTCTTTTCATAAGTATTAATAACAGGAAAAGTCATGGCAGTTCCAGTATCAGAAAGTTCATCATCTATACCAGCTTTCGTTGATGCTAATGGATCCTTACATGATGCTACACTCTCTGAACTTTCATGCTTTGAAATATTTTTTATTAAAGATGAAGTACTGCGTTCCTTTGCCGATGGAACAGAACCTACTCCACTTCGTACAACTCTCTCCACACGTGCGGCCGGTTGTGAATCCTTTTCCTCTGTACTCCTTTGACGGAGTAAATTCTCTTTTTTCTTCTTCTCTACTTCACTTACTGACACTGCAGATAGTTTCCCTTCACCTTTAGCACTTGATTGGCGAGGAGGTGGCTTAGAAGCCCCTGCAGATCCCGGTTTACAGCTGCGTTGATGGACTTCCAGACGGTCCGGAAGAAATGTACGCCCACAGTTTTCACACTTTAGTAACATATTATTATTAAAGTGTTCAATTTGCATTTCATTGAATTGATCGAGTTCTTTTCCCGTCAGTTTACCATCGTTCCCTGTCTTTCCAGCTGCAAGACAGCCCATATTCTTCATCCGCTCCTCATGTTCACTGGGGTCCACTGGCCTTGGTCCTCGCCTGGCGGGATCCATGCGCTCCCACTCTATCAGTTTCTTCACATAACACTGCGGTTGGTGAATGGGCAGACTCGCCGAGCTGAACTGCAGTCCACACAAGTAACAAAAGAGAAAATTCGGCCTGGAGGACTGTCCAGCTCCGCGTGAAGTGGAACGTCTACGTGGGGTGGTGGCAGTTTCCCGCATTTCCTGTTCAAGTACCTTGTAGAGCTCACGCGCCACAATGAGACTCGGCTGGGATCCAGTTTTACTGCGGGGTGAGGCGGGGGCATTGTGCGGGGAAGGAGTTATTTGTTTTTTAGTGTGTGTGGGGGCACGCGGGGTGGAGGAACGCAGTGCAGTTCCACTGCAGGGATCACGATGTTTGGGACTCATACTGCTCTCTCTATCCAATACAGTTTTTTTCTTTTACAGTGCTTTGCGCGGTATTGGGATTGTCTTTGAAGCTCTTTATTTATTTATTTTTATTCCTATCTTCTATTATTATTTCCGTCTTTCTTCTTTTTTTCCCCTTTTCCTTTATCCTGATTGTTGCTATTCTTCTGTATTTGACGTTTGTCTGTTTTTTTTTTTTTAGATGCCGATGAACGAATTGCCCGTTTTTTTTTTTCTTTCTAGTTCTTCCTTCTTTGCTCTTGTTATATTGATCCTGTTGCTGTTTCCCCTCAACCCCTGAGAAGTGTGGGAACAGAATACTGCACAACCCAATTCAAAAGAAACAAACGAAACAAAACGATTCAAAAAAGCAATAAAGGAAATTACATATATTTACTCACAAAACATTTGACGTGTTTACCAATACCCAATAAAAAGAAGAATGAGAAGGTGTAAATACCCTTCAAAAGAAAATTTACTCATAGTAGAGTTAAAATCAATATACTGATATGCATAAAAACACCCAGGTATATATATATATATCATATCACTTCTCAGCCCTTGCGAGTAATACAGAAGTTCACTCCCCACTTCCCTAGATAAGTAAATATCAATTTATTTTTTTTTTCTTGTTTCTTGTTAGAGGAGTTCGTTTACCTTTTTTCCTCTTTTCCAACCCTCATGTCTCCTAATAAAGAGAGAAAAATATATATGGAGGGAGAGGTATAAACACATATGCAGACTTTTTCTTTTTTCGTCTTCTCTCCTTCTCTCTCTACATGTATACATGTATAAAAACAGAAAAGTCTTGTTTTCTTCTTTATTCTCCAAGATCTCACTCCTATTCTACTAGCAGAATAAATATCAGGCATTAGAATAGACTGAGAGTAAAAAGAGAGAAAACCAAACAACAAAGAGAAATAGAGAGAAAAACAGAAAAGGGAAAAAATAAAGAGGAAGAAGAATGTTGGATCACGTTTACTTTGTCTTTTTGCGCTGGAGAGACTTTGGCACATACGGTGTAGCACCTCCCGTTAATATTAACTCCATCTCTTCTTCAGTAAAAACGTGTGGTCGGAACTTCGTTGGTAACTCATCAAATGTCTCCAGAATGTTCTTAACTGGTGAGGCAGCCACAGTACTACTTCCAACAACAGCCCCGCCACTCTTCTTCATGGCGTATGTAAAGCGGATGAGAGGCTGACGGTAACGTAACATCGTTAAACTCAACATTTATTTTTTTTTTTTTTCGTTATCCTAATTTAGATACTATACAAGTCCGATTCTTCTCTACTTGTCTTGTATTTGCAAGAAAGGATAGGAAAAGCGATGATAAGAAGAAAGGAAAACAAGGGAAGAAAAGAGAAGAAAAAAAGGGTTCTTGGCGGTGAAAAATCTACTCCTTCTACTTTACATTACTCACAACAATATTCCCATTAGAATACTAAGAATACAAAAAAAAAAGGAAAGAACATTAATTGAATAATAAAGGAAGAGATACAACTTCCTAACAATTACGGCATGCCCCTATATAGAGAACTCCAATACAACGTAACCAACAGCCGCAGCTGTCCAGGGATCAATATCAACAACCCCACTCTCCAAGTGGAGTTGTACATATCCTTCCAATACGGTTCGTACCCCGCATAGAGTCTGCGAAATCAAATCAAAGTTTCCATTTGCAGTAAGCTGAAGAAGCAGAAACTTGTGCGGTGTAACAATAGACTTGTGTCGAATGAGTTCCATTCCTTGGCGAAAAACACTTAACGCTGCCGCTACATCAGAGTTACTGTCAATGATACAGGCCCATATTATTGCAGGTTTAGTTCGCAATGCAGACAATGCAGAAGATAAATGGGCAAGATCTACCGTACCTTTCCCTCCCTTTTCGCGTTCACCCTTCAAAACATGAAGAAGAGATTGTGAAAAATGTTGTTTAAATAACTGTATGAGCATTGAACCCAAAAGATGTGAACCACTCATCTGTGCCACAGAAGCCCCAGTATTTTCCTGATAATTCTGATCAGCAAATACAACGAGAGAACCATCACTCTGTTTATCACCAAGAAGAGAAAGTAAGAGAGATCCAACTGCTTCAAGTGCCTGTCCTTGACGCCACAGAGAAGGTGATAAAAGTTCTAATGCATTCAAGTTCTGCGAGCCAAGAGCAAAGGCAATCGTACTGTGCATGAATGGCAACGACGCCGTTATTACTTTTCCAGAAGGACCATGTACTGCAGTGCATGTCACAACCTCTTGCTGTATAGTAGATCTCGCCTGAGATATATCTACTCGCTGAGGACGTGGGTAGAGACAACTTAGTGCACCATCCGTACACAATGTAGCAACTCCAATTCGTTGGGTTAATGGCGCAGCAGAGAGTACGGCATCTACCAGTTTTTGTTCCTCTAATGAGAGTGTATTCTCTGGCTGTGATGGTCCACACAATGGCGTAAATCCACCAAAGTGAGAGACATCCTGACGTAAGAGAAGTGTCACATGCAGATCACGCTCCCATGTGTGGGTTGTGGGATTTCGCGGATGTTGTAATACAAAAGCTGCACAAAGACTCTCTTGTACAGGCAGAGGCAATCGTTCTGCCCACCGGTTTAGAGAAGCAAGAAGACGCTGTTGCTCAAGAGTGCATAAAAAACAATCCGGTGCACTTACGGAATCCTCAGAAAAACGAAACTTTCCAGTCTCTATGGTAGATCCCTCTTCTTCTGAGGGGTCAACACTAGAGGATTCCCGAAGGGGTGCCGCCTGTTCAAAGTGAAACTCCATTTCCCGCATGGAGTGGACCTCTAGAGAAATATCAAATGGCTCCAAAAAACGCAATGAGAAAGAAGGCCGAATACAATTCTCTCTCTCCTCTTTCTTATTCTCAGTTGAGAAAGTGTTATCATCACCTTTGGTAACCACCGTACCATCACTAGTCCAAGTAATAGCATTCTCCACTGCCCGGCGAAGTCGTTCCGCCTTAATCTCTCTTGATGCTGTTACTGCCAATCCCATCCACGGACAACGTGAACACATACGCACATTATTGTGATGTGTACATGCCGACACACGTGTTCGTCCCCACGCCGCACCGCTATTAACATTACCCGCATGTCTACGCCGCCACAAACGACAATGTTGAGAGTTTGGCAATCGTCGTTCCTGCACAATTGTATCAAAGAAACGGGCCAGGGTGCGAATCACATCGCCTGGTCCAATTCCCTGCAGCACCACATGCCGCTGCTCTCGTTCCTCTGCGGTTCGGCCCGTTAAACACACAACAGCCGCACAGCCGTTAACGGTCATTCGCCTTCCAACCACAACGGTTTGGGAAGTATGGACACTATTCACACGCCGCCGGGGGACTGGCCGTTGTAACAGTTCCCGAAGTTTCTGCGTAATCATATTCCAAGCCCTGCAACTAGAACTATTACATGCATTCTGAGCACCAAAAGGAAAATGAACCACCAACACGATCATCAAGAAAGAAAAAAAAAACAACGATAAGAAGAAAAAAGTATCGCACAAGGGGCACAGCGGAACAACAAAACACACACACACACGGAATAATGATAAGAGAATCACAACTTTCAAATTTGAAAAAAAAAATAAAAAACAAACGCGTTTCTAATTTCCTAACAAATTAGAATTACAAAAGAAGCAAAACGAAACGAGCAAAAGAAAAAAAAAAGAATGAGTCTTTCTTTAAGATATTGTATAAACAACTCTCATTCGAACCCATTTTTATTGTAAGGCCACGCACGACCGCCATTTAGTTGACAGGGTTCACACTTTTTGTCAATACATTATCTTCAAATATGCTACGACGTCTCCCTCCACGCAGTCGCCCGTCTCGCACTTCAAGCATCTCTTGACAATACTTGCTGTAGTCCCAATGAATATAAACAGAGGATGCAACAGCAGAGATATTCATACCAAGAGATACTAATAGGGGCATTAAGACGCACTGTTTACCGTAGCACAGGCTACCTCCCTGCAAGGCAGCCTGGTGTGTATACCACTCCCCATACAGAAAACGATTCATTAACACTGATGCAAGGATCCCAGCAAGCATACAGAAATTGTAATGCTTAGCCACATCTTTTGCATATATAGTGCGTAAAACAATAACAACTGCTGCAGCCGCACATCCATTGGCTAGTGCCATAATGAAGCAAGGAATAGGAAGCGCCTTGGGTGTAACCAACGTAATCAAGACGAGAGTAAGCACTGTGAAGCCCGTCGGAACAAATAATATAAAAGTAATGGGAATTCGTCTTTCAGCAGGTCGACCCTGCGTAACAATCTCAAGGATACTCAACAAAATACGCCCAGCTCCACTGCCGACACCAACAAGCACGACAAGAAGTGCCATAAAAGACTCGTCAAGAGGCTCCCCTGCAAGAGCACCAAAGAGAAAACGCATATTCCCTATTATAATAATTTGCGCTCCAAAAAGACAGAAAAGCGTCCACAAAAGCGCCAAGAAACGCATCGTTCGAAAGTTTTCAAATACCGTGGTGTGGTACTGAGGCGAAATTAAGTCAATATCACCTGCAGCGGTACTATCCATACTATCGCGTGTAAAATGGCTTGCGCGACTCACACGGCTTACACGGCTAGAACTGCACGCAATACTGCCAGCATCCAGTAAGTAAACCTTTCGGTCAAGTACTTTCAGTGGCAAAGCCATTGTTGGATATAGTGCAAGTAAACCGAGAGCAACACATGCAAATGCAATATGGTACTTACGATCAAGATCGAAGTACGCTGACAGAGCTCCTTGTGTGGGGAGAAACACCACCAGAATCAACACAATAACAACGCCAATACCGAAACGTGCAGCAGGAGCCTTCTGTCGTAGATATTGTCTCTTCATACGGCGTCGTAACCTTCGTTCCTCGTCTGTAAGGACATTCTGCTCACACCCTTTGATCATGTATGGTGGGACCTCCACAAAAACCAGACCAAGAAACGACACGACACACCCGAGAGCCGCAAGAAAGAAGAAGAAACGACTCGTATCATTATCATCATTTGCTGAGAAAAAGGCCAAGTGAATGGCACCCATAATAGCAGAACCCATTCCTGAAAACGTTTTCATTACTGCCACAACGGCTCCTCGATTAACAGGAAATATGGAGAGTAATGTCATTACAGCACATATATCAAGTAATGAAGTACCGATTGACTGCATGCAAGCATATACAGAGAAGGCTGGTAATGACCCTGGAATAACATTGGCATACGTCAAACCAAATAATACCCCACCCAGCGGAAATAGTATCATCGCAGTCAAAAAAACAGGCCATGCGCCATAGTGATCATACAAGAAACTAAAAGGGAGTGTAATTGCACCTATTGCATCAGCAATAGTAGTAATGGTGGTCATTTGATTTTGTGTGAAATTGTACTTGGCTTGCATTTGTCCACTGTAGAGATTAAATGCATAAGTTGATGAAACTGCGAAACAGCACAGAATACCCACAAAAAGCTGCCAGAATCGTCGTGGTTCGCTCAGTGGAGGTAGACCTCGTCGTTGTCGATTGCCACTCCGCCGCCAGTCGTTACCAGCACCAGCAGCAGAGCCGCGAACACCAACACCATTCTGTTCGACTTTACCGTAGAGCTTGTCTGGCTTTGCGCCACCCTGAGCATCGACCAATGTGGACCCAACGGAGAGTGCAAGAAGAGGATCGGACGGCGACTCACCCTGAGCGGTATTCACTTCCCTCACTCCCTCTTCTTCCTCTTCCAGGTCATCATGAAGGAGGGAAATTCCCTCATTATCATCATCACTCATCAGACCCTCAGGGCCCAGAAGGGTATGCATAAAAGGTGGCTGTTGAATCGTGGATGCCATTTCCTCCTCGTTCCTTCCTTTTTATCCCGTCCCTGCCCACTTCCCTCTCTTCGTTAGTACGCCTACCTATGCGTATTTCTGTGTGTATGCTTCTATTGCTGTGGTTGCTTTCCTTGATATTACCAGGAAATACGGAACGATAAGAAGAAAAAAGTATCGCACAAGGGGCACAGCGGAACAACAAAGCACACACACACACGGAGTAATGATAAGAGAATCACAACTTTCAAATTTGAAAAAAAAAATAATAAATCTAGTATAACCTTAATTCCAACATCTCCTTACCAGGGAATTTTAAAAGAAAGAAAAATGTTAAACGAGAAAAGCTTGTGCTGCAGCAGCAGCAGCAGGAGACACAGCACTAATTCTCTTCTGAATCGATCGAAACTCATCCTTATTGATCTCGTTCTGCTTGATATATATTGTCTGTAAATGAGGAAATTTCAGAAGTTGCTCTTCGCTGAGTGAAGTAACAAGTTCTAGCAAAGATACCGATGACGCAGTTGACATGTGAACGTGATTCATGTGTAAACGGCGCAGTACACGCCGACACGCGAGCAGCAATCGGAAAATCAATTCTGTAGACTCTTTATTGACACAAATTGCATTGTTTGAAAGACCAACCGTCTCCAGCCCATGTAAGCCACTATTGGTAGCAGTAACATTAGAGACAGCATCACACATGTGATATCTCTCTACATATTGCACGATTGATTCCATTCCAGTCATACCGAAGCCGTTACTAGCAAGAAATAAAGAGTGAAGAAACTTTAGTTGTGGTAAACACCATTGAGAGAGATATGTAACACCGTCATCCCCCAGTTTATTGCACTCCAAGTCAAGAGTATGCAAAGAGGCAAATTTTCCTAATGAAAAATAACTGTAGAGTGTAGGTGCAGTCGTCTTCTTCTGTTTTATCTCTCGGTCCGTTGCTTTCTCTTCCTTCTCACTACAACCTATATGACTGGCTGTGATCCTTGCGTGACGGAGCTCCAACCCTCTCAAGGGAACGTCAGAGACTTTACGAAGGGCCCGAAGTATAGAGAGTGTAGTATCATCTTGTGCGACTTCTGTTAGTTCTTCTTTATCAGAACACACCCGTGGCCTTTTAGCGGTAGAAGAAGCTGCAAGAGTGCGAAGCACGTATTTCCATCGAAGCTTTAATACGCCATTAAATCTACTTGACTGCATCTGTGTGAGGAAATCATGATGAATTCTAGACTCAATAGAAACATCAGAGTTTACCGCTCCAGCATCGGAAGGCATCTTTTGAAAAAACGATTTAAATAATAATAAAAAAGAAAGAGGATGGTGGAAAATAAAAGCATAAAAAAATGGAAATCACCATTACAATTTAGCCATTTATCCATTAGTCAAGAGAGAGGAATTCCACAACCCAGACACACGGAAACTTTTCATCATTTCTTTCTCTATTTCGTTTCTTCTTTATTTGTTTGCTCTTTTTTTTTTTTGCGCTATCTTCTTTTCTTTCTTTCTATGGCCGAAATAAAACACTCGAGTGTCTCGTTATTCAATTTCTCTATACGGATACTCATGATGATGTAGAACTGCTTTCGAAATCATCATCATATTGACCTCCAGTTTTACTCTCCTCAGGTTTGCTCTTGCCGATTGTGGTAGCGCTACTACTTGTGTCACTTTCACTGGCACTTTCACTGTCACTTTCACTGCTGCTATCTGTTTCACTTTCAGATGTTGAGGAGTCATTGGATTTCTTTTCTGTTTCCTTTTTTAAACTTTCTTCATCACCTTGTTTAAGCAAACTTTCATCCTTCTTTGTCTCCACTGTAGCACTTTTCTCTCCTTCTGTTTCCACCTTATTGATTGTATCTAAAGTAGCCGCATCATCATTGCCGGCTCCACCTCCCAAGATAGCAGTGAGAGTAGTACCATCTAAGCCACTCTCTTTAAGCATCTGCATAATTTCCTTCTCTGTTTCTGCTCGTGCTTTCGCGATATCATGTAAGTGTGTAGGCTCTACAAAAATAGGTGGCATTTGTGCTACACGTATACGCATCTCTTCAAGACGTTCTGCAGCTTCACGCTCCATTTCACGACTTCGTTGACGAAGGGCACGAACTTTTGCTTTTATAACAGCATCTGCATTACATCGACTGTTCTTTAAATATTCTTTTAACCTGGCATTAACTATTTTTTGCCGCCGGTAAGCCTCTTGTAGCGCTTTGAGCTCCTCTCTTTCAGGTTCTCCAGGAACTTTTGCCTCTGATGAAATAATGTACTTGCTGAATACTGCCTGTGTACGCATTGCGTGTGCTCGAGTTCCTTTTGGAAGAATATTTTTGCTTTTTTCATCTTTTTCACCATGTCGTGAGACAGATCGTGGGGGTTGTGTCGCACTCGCAGCAGATCTACATCGCCGATGTGTAGAGGTTGATGATGTGGTACGCTTCGATAACACCGCTGGTCGACCCCTAAGAACAGTATCTTTTTCAGATGTTGTTATATTAAAAGGTTGTACACAAGTGGGCTGTTGCCTACGCTTGCGTTCCGCTAACGATAAGCGCTCCTCTGCCCATAGAGCACTAAAATTGGGAACTCCACCTCTAATCTTTGGTTTAAAGGTCAAATTCTTGTTGTACTTTGCAGCATCAGTAGGACTAGGATTTTTGGACTTGGATTGTGTACCCTCAGTTTGCTTCTTCGCAGTAACCACAGCAGCTGTTCCATTTATATTTGTCGTTGCAGATGGCGTAGAGAGATAAGGTTGGGAAGGAACAGCCCCTCCTATTGTTATTCCAGGTGCTCCTGGTGTTGTACTAACAGGAACAATAGTAGTAGGAGCAGTAGTAGGAATAGTAGGAGAAATGGCTACTCCAGTCATTTGTGGTACAACACCTTGTACGGTGGATGGAGCCACAATTGGTCCACCAACAGGTACAACAGGTGGTGGTAATGGTTCCAATTGCTGTTGTAGTGCAGTAAACTTTATACCAAATTGTGGTTCCTGCTGTTGTGCACTTTCAAGAAGAGCCACACGGTGAGACTCTTCCTCCTGCACCTCCTTCAGTCGTTCTGCTGCCCGCTGTTTAATGCGTACATTCCGGAATTGCTGGTGCTCTTCAAGTGCTGGCCAAAGTTTCATTTTCACCTCTAATGGAATCTCCCACAGCTCCACAACTCTCCGTCGATTCTCTGCCGTTTCGGCACCAGCTGCACTTTGTGCCCGTTTTGGTTTCTCGCTCCGCCGCACGCCCATCACTTGTCGTGTTTGTCGAAGACATTCGGCGGTGATTTGACGATACGCCGCCGCCTCCCGCAGTCGTTCGGCCTTTGCGAGGGCGAATTCCTCCACCGCCGCCCGCCGCTGCCGCCACTCCTCCACCATGAGAGCGTACTTATTCATATACGTTGAGGGCGGCACTGGACTCGCGCGGAACCGACGACTTTCCTCTCCACAGAATTGTTCCTCTTCTTCGCGTCGTCGTCGTTGTTCCTCTTCTTCGCGCCGGCGTGTGCGGATGCGCTGCGATCGCTGCAGTTCCCGCGTCTCAAAGGAGAAGCTACGCGCCTCCTGCAGTCGTCGCTCACGCGTGGCTTGATAACTCGGGTAATCGCTAACAGCCGTGAAGTAATTCCGCAATGCACGATTGGCGGCCCGCTGCTGTCGGCGTCGCATCTCCTCCAACTGCTCCAGTCGTGTCTCTACTGAAAGAACATCAAATGCCGCATTGGCAGCACTTGTCGCATCTCGTGTAGTCGCTATAGTGGGAACTGCCGACTGAAGGGTGTTTACATCAATGAGACCGCCACTGCAGGGGCCACGACTCGCCGCATCCAAAGCCATAAGTTTCTCTTCCATTTGGGCCTGTTGCTCTCGGAGATCCCTGATCTCCCGCTCCAGCAACTCCTCCATCACCTCGAGCTGAAGAGATAAAAGAAATAAGAGAAGAGTTATAATGTAAAAGACGTGAAATCGGAAAGAATGAGAAAACGAAGAAAACATAAACACAAAAAAAACCATGTATATATCACTAACAAAGAAAGATTATTCGCACGCGACTCATATATATATATATATATATATATATATATATATATATATATTGCTTGTCAAATATGGAAGGGGGATAAAAAATCAAACTCCTCTCAAATCGCACTGTTTTGGCTTTTTTTTCCAGCAATCAACAAATACAGATTGAGGGGAAAATAATAATAATAATAATAATTATTATTATTATTATTATTATTATTATTATTATTATTATTATTATTATTATTATTATTATTATTATTATTTTTATTATTATTATTATTATTATTATTATTATGATAGTAATAATAGGAAGTGTATTAGTATTCCTTTCCGTGTTCTTTTTTTTACCAATTAACTCATCCCTTACCTGGGAAATCGTAAAAGAAAAAGAAAAAAAATCAACATATACCACTCATTTTCTTATTCATTCCTTTTTTTAGGCCATTTTCTCTTTTGTTTGTTTTTTTATTTTTTACCACCTTACACACATACATACATGTATATAAACGCAAACTGATCTTACTTAATCCTGTTCAAGCTCAATCCGCACTTCAACGTTCTGCCGAAAGCGGTATCCTGAATAAAGCACTAAAGCACAACCAATGGCCATCGCTACACCACCAGCAATTTTATACGGTAGTGCGGCCGTTGGTAAAGAGAAGAGAAAGAAAACAAGCATTGAGATTGGGCCACCGAGTGAAAAGCTGCCGGAAAGTGTCATTCGATCAAAAAAGAGAGAACTCCAGTGGTATGCAAACCACGAGAGAAAGAGAAAAAGAGCACTAAGGAGAATATTAAGAAAATCAGAGGATGATATCTCTGTTAGTGGTCGATGGGAGGACCCAATGGGTGTACTAAAGCCATTTGTGGTATATGATATAAAAGCAAGTACAAAGCTTGTCAGTGTAATAGTGGATGACATTACAAAAAGATTACTTACGTGTCGACTAACAGTACGTAGTTGAAAGAGAAAAAATGCCATGGATATACCACCCAAAACACCAAACACTACAGTTAGTAGATGAGTGTAATGTGCTCCTCCTTTAACTTCTGCACCAACTGTAAACACGACGATTGAACCTACAACAAGTATGCAACCAACCGCATCCAATACAGATACACTGTGTTTCTTGTATTCTTCATATAAAAAGGTCAAAATAAGTGGGAAACAGCAGAAACATATAAGTCCCACTATATTGACGCAAAACATAAATGCACAAACAAGTGATAGTTGCGCTATAACTCCAGCTGCAAGTACATAAATAACAGGACGGTTTCTTGAAAAATCAAATAGAAATTCTTTTTCTTCTCTATCAGGTTGCCATGATAATGCTAAAAAAGTCAATAAATAAGCTGAGGCAAATCCAAATGCAACAAATGATACAACTGCTGATACACCAACACGTTCGGTAGAATCAGAATAATACGTTACACGAGCAATAAATCCCCAGTGAAGGACAAAAAAAGCGCTAGCAATTACAAGAACCAAATGAGCATACCATGGTCGATTATACTGTACAAGTAAATGCAACTGATCATCTGCTTGTACAAATGAAACAGACTTTATTACATTTTCTGGAAATCGAACACTTTTCTTTTTTTTCGTTTTAGTCTCATCTGCTGTTTCTGCCATTAGTGGCTGATCTAGATCCCCACCGTCCCCCGATTTACTATCTACAGAAGGATCAGAGCTTGATGGTTTTCGCACCAGAAAAGTAACACTTCGCAAGGAAGATGAACCCGGAAACTCTACTCCCTGTGTTCTTGCTGGAGAAGATGGATTCACTGTCAGTGGTGCACTTCGAGGAATTGGTGAATCCACCGTATTGTTAATGCTATGCGAATTGGTGAATCCCCGTCTCTGTTCACTGCTGTGATTTTCACTTGTCTCCAGCAGTCCACCCCCGCGGCGGCCCACGGAGCCGATGAGCAGCGTCTCCTCTGCAAAGTACGTGCTCTCCGGCGACGGCAGTACGGCGGCCTTTAGTGTACTGTGATGTTGACGATAACGCTGAGAGCGACTCATGGAGCCGACATCGACGATACTTTTAATACTCATACCAAACACATCATCCCCGTCTAATCCACTATTGCTGGTATTATTATTACTATTATTGTTATTATTATTATTATTATTATTATTATTATTATTATTATTATTATTGGCATTGGTATTATTATTATTGTTATTGTGTTGCAGTTGTGTTTGTAGATTTAGTTTGGCGGAGAGTGCATCCGCTGGGACCAACAGGGCGTTTGTTATTTCTCGCATGTTGAGATGATAAAAGACCGGTGGGGTCATCGTAGTGCTCTGCGCACTCTCCTCTCCCACACCACTATTGGGTGCATCTTTGCCAGTCTCCATTTACTTGTATAATTGTGTGTAATACGGTATTTACAGATTATTAAGTACAGTAAGAGAAAATGAACAATAAAACGAAGAAAAAGAAGGAATTGTGCAGGAAAATGCAGAGTGAAAGAGAGAAAGAAGTAAAGAGAATAATCCAACACAGGAAAATTGGATAATAGTAAAATGATAGGACACATACGCACCCTAAAATAAAAAATTCCCTGTTGCACACAAATGCACACAGAGAAAGAGAAAAATAGAGAAACACTGGTTTATTCGGTATAAAATAAAATAATGGGGATAAGAAGACAGAAAAAAAGAGAAAAAACAATACTACCATGGTTAATTGATATATCATATGCAAGAGAGCTAAGATAAAAATAAAATGTTGTTTGACAGGAGAATAAACAAACGAGCGCAATAAAGATAACCACAAATAAGGAAATGGGAAGCATCCACTGACTCATCTAAGGATATCCGCTGAAGTAATGGAAAGAAAGAAAGACAGAGAGAGACATCAAACTCCGCACCCCACCACAAAAAAAAAAAACAGAACTAAAGAAGAGTGAGGAAACTCAATAGCACACCAAAGTACTATAAAGATTCTTTTTCCTTTTCCTTTTCCTTTTCCTCCGTAACGCATGAAAAGTCTGCCTCTATCAATGATTTGACGTATACCTCATCCCAACCATCCAAAAGTCGTCTTTGTTCCACTAATTGCTGCCGCCGTTGATATTCCTTCGGTGTATTTCCCACCACTACAATACCAGCGAATTGAGAGAATAATGAAAGCGCCGCTGCAGATGCGTGAATACTCTTAAGCGAAAGATAGTACATTGGCGGAAAGCGCAATAGTGGTTGTTGATATCCACTCCAATCCATGCGACCAGCAGTGCGAGCGAGAGTAAATGGGGTAGTCGCCCATATCTCACGAATCCGTACAGCTTGCTGAAGTGGAGTGGAAACTAATCGGCGAACAATTGGTGTAAATATACCAGTTTCAACCCCACACATATTCCCACATACATTTACATCATCAAAGAATACCCAGCGAAAGGTTGAAATGGCATCTGGCATAATAACTACAGCGAAATCAAGAAGTTTGAGACACTCCATATGTAGTGCCAATAACTCTCCTTTCACATCTTTTCCCTCATGCTTCTTATTGTTTAACATCTTATTATCTAATGAAGGCCGCAATAATAACGCACGTAACACCTCAGGCAATACTAGAGGCCAAAAAGGACTCAACAAGATGGGATCTAATTTCGTCATGAGAACACGAAAAAGAAAAAATGTATGTCGTATGGATCGATAATTTGACACACGACGAACAACAACAGCAGCAGTATCCGTATTAATATTAGTATTAGAATTACTAGAAGTATTACTTGATAAAGAGGATGATGCTACACGGAGGTTTTCTGTAATGCGTTCTCGCAGCATCAGACAAAATTCCTTATCAGATACAAGAACTCTACGTGATATAGACATAACGTAAAATATGAGACGTTTCACTTGTCGAACACGTTGTCGTTCCTCATCCTCTGATGACTGTAAAAGTGAAAGAATACGATTAGATGTAGAAGAAGAAGATGGAGAAAATATCTGCAGCATCTCTGTATGAAATATCCGATCATGTGAAAGACGTTCAAAGACAAGACTCCACGCATGTACTACAGTAGGTGGGAACTCAAACAAATCGCATGTAAGGAGAATCTCAATAAATTCCTGTCTAATAGGACGAGAGAGAGGATCTACTAGTTGTATTAATACTAATGTAACAGAAAGTGCTGCCTGCACTAAAGGTGCACGTCTATGTTTTTCTGCGTTAGACTGTGTATCAATACCAAAGAGAAAAGTTGGTAAAAGACAACGCTTATAGAGTTGTAATGCTGATGTGGCTATTCGATTCTGATCTGATTTAGGCATTGATATTCCTCCTGTTGCCATGCCATTTGTAAGAGTGGAAAGAGTAACAGAAATTATCTTTAATGAGAATTGCAGAGGATCCAATTCGACTATTGTCTGCGTTGGTACGCTTTTAAAAGAATCCAGTACTTTACAAATAACAGGGACAAGACGTGCATCTCTTATCTTCTGCATAGAAGAAACCGTTTCTTCAGTACTGCGTATTAAGAGAACGGAATTGATGGGTCCAAAATCAGAGAGAACAAGAAGCATGAACGGTAACGATAATGCAGAGAATACACCGCTTGATAAATATGATGTAGTAAGATCCATCAATGCATTTTGCACGTCTGTTGCCTCATCGTTAGAAACACGACACACACGAAGAAAAGTATGAATAAAATAAAACACGGCGGCATCAAATGGAAGATGTGATGATGTTTCTGATGAATAATGGGAATTAGAAGAAAGAGACTGAGGAGAAGAAGAAGAAGGCCGTTGCACCAGTAGTTCCTCTGCGATACGAATTAATGATAACGCTGATGTTCCTACGCCTGTTTGAAGCAGTATTAATAAGAATCGTGTTTTCCCATCATGGCAGGGATTTAACATTAATTCAGAGAATACATCAACAGCACTAGATTCCCTACGAACAGGGGATTCATCATTTTCGCTTATGGCCTCACCAACGGATTGGTAAACAGTATCTCTATCAGAGATGTTACTTGATTGATGTATTAGTTCAGTAATAATAGACTGTGCAAATGTGTTAGCCCATAAGTTGATATAAGTTTTGAAAAATCCTGCACCTATTTCCTCTCCACACAACCGTAGGACACGATGAATAGCCGACTCAACTTGAGAGAATGCAGAGATATCAAACCCATTGTTACTATACCCCATATTCTTTCCTTGACCTTCATCGTTATATAGTGGTGATTGCTGTAGTTTTGGGCTTTGTTGTATGTGAAGGTATAATGTAAAGAGTGTTGAAACTATCTGTTCTATAGTAAATTGCACCATCTCTGTACCTGCCATTGTTATTGCGATACAGTTCATTCCTTTTTCACACGATGAAGAGGAATTACCAGCGAGAATTGAAACCCGTGCTGAGAACCAATTAGTATTATTATTACTATTACTAGTATTACTTTTCTTGGTCATCGTACTATCACTGTGAATTTGTTTGACTGTATTAAAGTGGTACTCAAGAATTTTATAAATACTATCCATACATTTAACCACAACTCGTGAAGTGGCTAAATTTGTTAAAGAAACCTTTTCTTGAAGCAAGTTACCCACAACACGAATAAAGATCTTCACAAATCGTGTTGACATGATCTCTCTTTCACTACCAAAGTATGGTAAGAACTCTAGTACCGCCTCACACCAGACAGAAAAAAGATCATAGTTTGCCCACTCTTGTTTACGTGCTGTTGCACCGGCCCGTTCTATTCCCAGTGCTATGGTCTCATGAAATTCAAAAGATCGCATCAAATCCATACTAAAATTATGCAAAGATGATCCAGTGTTATCTCTATTAGATAATGATAATAATAATGTTGATGTTGTTGTTGTTGTTGTTGTTGTTTCACGATTTACTTCTACTCTTTCCTTAGGCCATATGTGTGGGATACTTGAAAGAGAGTTCATTCCTGATCCCTCATTCTCATTTAAGAACCGAATCGTATCTAAGAGATGACGCAAAATGAGGATCTGCAGAGTGGGTAGGAATGGAATATCAACAGCATCACGGAGAAGTGAAAGCATATACACAGAAGTGTATCGCCAAGTCTGTACAGTAGCTTCAGATATGTGTAAGTATCGTAAACTCCCCTCTAGTAGTATATTTAATGTCTCGCAAGCTTCTACACAAAGTTTCCCATCATAACAGTCATTATTATTATTATCATTATTATTATTATTATTATTATTATTATTATTATTATTATTATTATTATTATTATTATTATTATTATCCATCATCATCATCCTCCCAGAAACCGGTAAAAGACTCTGTCGTGCAATAGCGAGTAGCACATAACTCAATAATGTCAGAGCACAAGATGGCATTTTTTTCATTGCTTCTATCTCATTATGTACAACTTCTGGAAGTCCCTGTAAAACGTATAAAAGTACTGTATGACTGGACAATGGTGGTTGCATCTGCTGGAGTTGATTCAGTAAGCCCTGAAAGCAAGAAGGAATCATAAGTATATGTCGGATAATACGAACAAATTCTCTTGGATCAATTAGAATAACTGCTGAACTTTTCAATTCTGGAGAACTACCACCACCACCAAAAGAACAAGAACAAGTAGAAGAAGGTATAGAATTATTTCCACATGTAGATGATTTCAAACATTCCTCTGATAAACGGTTTTGCTGTTGATATCGTGCCAGTTGGGCAAAGAGTATATTAAGTACACGAGCAAAATTTGAAAGTGATTGTCGTATCAAAGATTGCGCTAACCAACGTAGTGAGGCATTTGTATGTGTTAACGCACGAAGCATCATAAAAAGTCCTGGCAAGAATATCTCCTGCGAAGCCTCCTTCTCCTTCTCTGCTAGTAGGCGAAATAATAAAATCAATCGTTCACCATTTCCAATAGTTTCTTCCGTAGTGAGAGTATTAAGAATATCACGTCCTACCGGAATACTGTACATTTCAATGAGTAAATGAACCACGTGTGGTTGCATTTCTACTTCACATGTACCTAGCAAGTGCCATAGTCGTTGAGTGAAGTTTTCTATTAAATGTTTTTCCATTATAATGTTATGTAAAACTGGTAAAACAGTATTAGATTTCACAAGATTAACATACAATATCAACACATTCTGTTCTACTGCAGGACACCCTGAGTTTACCAATGTCACTAGGGTTTCCACCCACTCTTGCAAAACCTCCATACTTACTATTTGTTTATCATTACCCAATAGAGACTCCGATTCACCCTGTGGTATAGGTGATAAAAGTGAAAAGACAATATTGTTAAGATGTGTTAGTGTATTTAACCAACCTTTGGAATCACGCTTTACTAATTGAGTGGCGGTTATAGAACTGTACATAATATTCATGAGAAGTTTCCCTTCATCCTTCTGCAATGCGGCATCTGTTCGCATTAGTTTATATCGACTCTGAAGTGTTGTGAAGACTCCGAAGAAAATAAAATGAAAGATATTAAGTGTTCCTTCAATCAAAGAACGGGCACTTGTCAGAAGTGTCGTATTCCAATTTGATTCAGATTCGGTGTGAGTGGTATCCAATACAGAGCACACTTTACACGCCGATAACATAATTTTACAAAGTGAATCGCATATGTTAAATATGTCTTGATGAAAAGCAGCTATTTCTTCCGCACTGCGTTTCATAAATTCTAATAAGTGCGTCTCTATAACCGTCATCATGGCACGAAGTTGCTGAAGCCAAACCTGCAGGTCTAAAAGGAGTTTTGCGTAATCTTCCTTTGATTTTAAGTGTTTCAAACAGTTATCTACATTACTTAAACCCTGCGGCTGTGTTGGTACTGTGAAAACACTTTTCACATTATCATTATCTTGAATTTCATGCATAGTACTGTTATTAGTACTACTATTAGTACTAGTAATAGTAGTAGAATTGCCATCATTACAAGTATTATTATTATTATTATTATTATTATTATTATTATTATTATTATTATTATTATTATTATTATTATTATTATTATTATTATTATTATTAGCACGAACATCGGTATTAGCATTGTTATGATCACTAGAGGGATTATATCTCTCTAACTGCTCCACACAACCACTAAGCATGAAGATAATTCCACGTACATATCGTGTGAAATACGCCAATGGCACTACTTTTAAAAATGCACGAATCGCAGAGTTCATACTACTATCATCTCGTGATTCCTCTCGCCTTCTAAGTTCTATAGATACAAGAAAATCACAGACGTACGGCATAACTAAAGGAGCTACATGGTCCATAAAAGGATTACCTGTACATTTTGAACTATTAAAATCTCCATCTCCATGTGATTCTCCCGAAAAACGACTATCATCACTCACTTCATTAAACTCTATTACAATTTCAAAGAGATTTAAAAGGGCTCGAAACCACACAATAGGAAGTAAATCAATCCCCACTACATCTATATTCATTATCATGGTGGTAGAGGAATATGTAGCTGAGAAAAATTCACGTGCACTAGTGTATAAAACTTGATAATATGATTGTTCTAGTGGGTTTATTTCATCTCTGCTTCTACGCGTATCTTTTGTAACTGAAAAATTTAAATGCAATTTCCACCATTGAACCATTCCGTGAAAAGCCTGTGCCACACGAAATGATGAAACTTCATGAACATAGTTAAAAGATTCATCACTAGAAGGTCCCATTAACCACTCAGAAACACGTCTTCTAATACTACTTGTAACATCTGGAAGACCCAGCAGTTGTACTACTGCTGCCACTAAGAGAGATTCCTCAGAAAAGGTAAAGATAGATTCAATACCCAGTGGAAAGGAACTAATCAGTACATCGAGCATAAGTCTCTGCTTTCTTTCATTCTTTTCCTGTAGAGTAACAAAGATGGCACTATGAGCTATTTGTGCATCACCTCCTACAAAGATAGAAAGCGGTATACTGGGGGCCAAGATAGAGCATTTTTTTTGCTCATCTGTAGAAGACTCTGGATTCATCGTAATATCTTTATCATTCATATTATCCGTGTGTGCACTTGCACGAGATAAACGCAACTTTAAGTAATGCAAAACAGCCCCACGTAATGAAGGGGAATTCTTCAAGGTAAACCATAATGCTCGATATATTATTGTGTCGCCAAGAGATGTTTGACTATTCTTTCCACTCCTATCTTCTTTACAGTAATCATCACCATCATCATCAAGATGATGATCATTATAATTATCATTATTATTACTATTATTATTACCTTCATCGTCATTTTGGTAAGTGCCCCTTACTCTTTTAGTATCTTTTGGGGTAACAGTAAACGCTGCACTACTTACTATTCGATGAATATTTTCCATAATCTGCAGTGAGAGACGATACACCTCACTCGTCTCATTCTCTTCAAAACCACTTAGAACACCTGCGATAAGACCAGGAAGCTCCACAGCCACCACTTCAGGGGGTAATGCCAGTAGCATATACACCTTTACAAATTGAAGTAATTCACACTTGAGTTGTATAGAACAGTGTGGTAATAGTTCAAGCACACCAACTGATAATAGCGGCATCTGCTTCAATACAGAAAAGGATCCCATGCACTGACACAGACGCTGCAGTACATCCAACGCCTTACGGTGTACACCCATTGCTCCTTTCGGATCTAAACACTTCCACAGAACGCGGCATAAGAGTGTGGGATCGGGCAAAACCTCTGCCGCCACCGCCATATTGCTATCGAGACATTTAAGCATCTTTGTAAGTAATGGGGAGAGGGAGGACCAGTTGGAGGAAGTCGTTCGGTCCATTTCCTGCAGTATTTTCCCCATCTCCGCCGTGTACTTTAGGGCCCGCTTTGAATACAGCTGGACACCATCGACTCCATCTGTTGGTGAAGACATATGACAACCTCTAAATAAAAAATGAAAATAAAAAAGAACATGATCATTATGAAAGAGGAAGAGAGAGAAGGAAAGAAAAAAAAAGGGAAAAACAGTCATGGGGAAAAAAAGAGCAGGGAAAACAAATAAATATAAAGAAAAACGCACAAAGAGATAAAAAGACCACGACGTCTTAAGTTCACTCAATATGAAAGCAACATTCGCTGGAGAATGGCAACGTTAGTCGCCATCCTCTCCTACTTCAAAATGCGGGAGACCACCAGCTATTAGCGAAAAAAAAAAAGACGAGCCCCAATCCATACAATGTATCCTCATTTTAAACAGTAAAGGAAATAAATAAAAAAGCAAATATAAATGTTTTTTCTGTCAAACACTTACTATAGAGAAAGCAACAACAACAACAAAACGGAATGATTCTCGACGTACTCCCCATTCCTCTAAAACCCGCACTCGTTTGTTTATTTTAGAAGGGTATTTAAAGCGCTTCGACAAAAACTCTTTTACGATAAACAAAAAGGAAAAGAAAGAAACAAATCGCCCCTATTACATAACAAAGTTGATAGTAATACCATTGTATTCGTATCATGATCTCCGCACACCGAGACTAAAAAAAAGCAAAAAAACCCTTAACACGAGAACCACAAGCAAAAAAAAACTATTCCATTATTTCCTCATTGGCATTCCATTCTCTCTTCCTGCACAACCATTTATCTCTTATACTTTTCTCCCCACGAGGGTTTGCAACACTCATCCCGCCCTTTTCTCCTTGCGACCCATTGATCAATTTATGTTCCCGTTAGGCAGTCATTTGAATACTTTTCCATTCTTCCCTAGTTCACTAATACGATGCAGTATAAATATCCATAAAAAACGCCAATGCCACTTTGACTTGCAAAAATCAAAAAAACTTATGCCTCGATAAAGCTGGCAGACAGCAAAAAAAAAAAGCATTCGTTCTTGTTGTACATTCCCTATCCAGCCAAAGCCGGCTTCTTGATCCCCTTTGTTTTTTAACCTGTTTCAGCGAACGAGGTTGGTGTAGAAATCATCAGAAAACCCGACTCCTCTCGTTTTCTTCCAGTAAAGATACCCCAGACCCATAAGGGAGAATAACGCCACGGCAAGAAAAACAGCAAAAACAGTCGCCGTCCCTCCCGAGCAGTTTTTTTCTCCACAGGGTGCATGCGGCGCTGGTGTAGTTGTGGTTGGCGTATTGTCTGTCACATTCTCCGGTGGGTTTGGTGCAGTGAATTCCCATGCGTCAGCAGTTCCATAAAACTGACGCGCGTCCACTCCGATAAAATCGAACTTGTGCAAAGGAGTGAGTGCACAAGCCTTTGTAGGCGACCAATCACCATTTTGGAGGAAGTAATTCAGATTTGTTTCAATACATTTTGCAGCTGATGTGGTAACTGGGAAACCAGATTGATGCGGCAAAGCACGGTAAACACCTTGGTACGTTGTGGCAGCCAGTGCAGCCGTCCCATATGGAAAAACAGGGTCCGTATCGGAAAGAAGAAACAGTATCTTCGTAACTGGTCTCGCAATTTTCCTGTCAGTGACAGTGTACTTTGGGAATGCCTTGTAAAAGTCGTAGAGCGGCTGTATTACTGTTATGTTTGGCACCACCTGTCGCACCTTTTCTGCTTCCTGAAGCAACTTCTCTGGTGAGACTGCGGGTGGTTTTAATGTGAGTTCATTCACAAGCCAGTTGTATCTCTGCGGTACAAACACTGGACACTGCAATGCCGGTCCCGACTTCACAAACATGTACAACTGCCTCAGGGCCGTCACGTCCCGCTCATCACAACGCTGCAGACGATAGATGAAGGACGGTATCAACTGCACCACCACCTGCTGCGTGTCCATCAAAAAATGTTGTGGGCTTTTGAGAAGGGCAGCTGTGACTGCACGGTACTCGCGATGCATCTCCGTCGGTGCCACACCCCAATCAAGAAGAGAGTTGCATTTCAACGTGTTCATCTCTGCAGCAGTCATGACATTCACAAATCGGTTCCACATGCCTTCAGTTGCACCCACGCGAGTAACGCACACCAGTCCCTCATCGTCTTCGCAGTACTGCAGAAGTCTCTGAAGGGACTCATCATATCCCTTGATGCTTTCAAATATATCAAAATACTCCGGATGTCCAAACCCCACCATGATCACAGACACGTTTTCCAGATTATTATATAACTTCAGCATCCGTTGCACGACAAATGAGCCGATACCTTCCGTCACAACCACATTCTGATTCCCCTTTCCCAAGGTCTTCAGCACCCAGGCAAGGTCCTTTGCGGTTTCAGTGATTGAATAATGCTCCATTTTCAGGCCTGAGCGTTTAACCTCATCCGCACAGGATGCGTTGGGCCAACAGTTATGCGCCCTGTCATAGTAGTTGGTACTGCATTTAATTTGAGGGTATGCAAATTCAGACCCACGGGGGGAGAAACGCACAACGTTGAATTTCCTTTGAAATAGACTATTAGCCCAGCTCGATTGGTAATTCTCACCAACATACCACAATGTCACGTTATTGGCAAGAAAATTACTGGAATCCGCAACAGCATCAACAGAGAAATAGATTAAATTGTCCCCACTGGACCATGATTCTTTCGTTGTAACATTGGAGCAGTACGAAAATCCAGGATTACACCCATCCGTTTTCCACACAGGCTCTGGTGGATCCGCTGCAAGAACAATCGGAGAGAACAACGTGACAAGAACAATGCTCCACAAAAATGCCATGACGCGCAACCGCAGATACCCTTCTCTCATTTTGAAGGGTTGCTGGTTATACTTCGTTTTTATCTGGTATTGTGCCTGCATGTATCTGTCTGTGTTACTTAAGTGTCAAATTTCGGTTTTGAAAGCAGCGAATATCGGCACTCCCAGACCAGTACCTTTCTTTCTTGTTGCTGTTGTTGTTGTTTTTGCCGCCGGTGCTCTGTTTTTACTCACTGATACCAAGAGAGCACACGCGTCACTGAAACTTTGCGCCTATTTGGGGTCTAAACTATTCACTCCCTAAAGAGAAAACGTTCCTTTGGCAGCTAGCTGGGGTCGTGGAAAAATAAAGCCACAGAAAAAAAAAGAGATTAATTGTACATATGACCGCAGCGAAGAAGAGAAGAAAAGAATTGAGACAAAAAAAGGAAGTGAATAAAAAAGGTAATCTGAGCTAGTAATACCAGTACCAGTAGTGATGAGGATAGCAGAAACAGATGTAATGATCGTACTAGTAGTACTCGTAACAGCAGCGCCAGCATTAGTGGCAGTAGAAAGCAGCAAGAATCAAAAGTAGAAAAGAAAAAAGAAGAAACGCGATGGGGGGTCAACTTCTTTAGGGGAGATTTCTTTCATCCACCTCCACTTCTTCTTCCTACTCTCTTCCAGACAACAAACTCAGCTCTCCACCTTTCTCATCACCAGCAACACCGCCACCACCTGTATTGATCAAATTACTTTAAAACAGGAGAAGGATACTCTCATTTTTTCCTCCACCTTTTTTTTCCTTGTTCTTTTCATTTCTTTGTCCCTTTTTTGTTTCATGAACCATTTTTCTTCTCTTTCTTCTTTTCATTTTCATCCTTTTCTTTCTTCCTGGATGCATCTTCCTCTTCCTGCATAATCTTTGCCTTTGCGAGCAGCGCGTCGCCGTGGGCCTTGAGCGCCTCCGCCTCGCGTCTCTTGTTGGCGTCGCCGTAGAGCTGCAGGAGGACGGCGAGGCGGAAATAGAGGGTGGCGAGGCATGAGAGCTCTATCTCCTCCAGCTGGCCCTCCTCCCCGTCGAGCTCCCCGGCCCCCTCGCGGCCCTTCAGCTCGGCGGGGAGACAATCCCGCAGGCACCGCTCCGCCTGCTCGAGCAGCCGCAGACCCTCCCGCTTCGGTGCCCGCGAGGCCATAATGAGAAAGAGCTTCGAGAGCAGGTGGAGCGTCTCACGCTGCTGCCGCGGGATCGCATTCACGAGTTCCTTAATCTCAGAGCACTGACAGCGGGTGTCAACGTTGTAGAGGCTAATGCACACATTCTTGGCCATCTTTATGCGGTGCCAGAAGAGCAGGGCGGTAGGACTCTTCAGGGCAAACTCCATGAGGGCGACACCAAGTTCATGCAATGGGCGAGCGTAGGTCACGTATTCCTCTACAGAGCTCATAGTTCCCTCAAAATCCTCAGAGAGGTAGCTGGAATAGTACAGAAAATGAGAATCCACAATATCCTCAATGTGACGACTGAAGACAAAAATATAATTTAAACACGCAGCAGCAAGCGAAGCACAGCCTTTGCTTATAGAATTTTTACTTACAGCACTAAAGACTGTACATGCAAACTCAGCAAGTTCTTCTTGATGAACCTCTTTAGGAGTAGTACCTTTCTCCACAATATAACGAAAGCGAAGTCCCTCACTTTGTGCTGGTTTTAAAGTACACATAAAAAACTCAATTGCTTGACCAAGTTCATTGCTGTAATCAACAAGAATAGAATAAGATGCATCCCCCAAACAGCGCCACCATGCCACAACCTCTGCTCCTTTTTCTGACTCGGCCACTACTTTCTCAGAGGATTGTGTATAATTTTGTTTGAGTTTTTGACAAAGTAAACCATGTCCACCACTCATATGTGCTCCTTGACACTCTGAAGAACAATATTCTACCATACCACAACCACTACAACCATAACCTTGAGCATAGATAGGATCCAAACACATAGTACAAAGTGGTCCCGTATATGGATCTAATACGAAACGCAGGCGGTTTGGTGAATGAAAAGGTTTACTTTTAACTGCTATGGTCGCTTCACCAATGTATCCTCCGTATGCCGGGCTTCCCTCATAGCTAACGGTTACATCTTGAAGCATTTCATCCTTTAAACCCACCACATGTCCTTCCAATTTATCAAAATGAATATCAAGTCTTAAGGTTTCTGCATACTGCCAACGAGAAGGGCACCGCATCACTACTGTGACATTTCGTTCTTTAACCGGACGTAAAACACGTCCCAAACCAGAAATAACTACTGGTTCACCGCTACTGCCACTGTTTGCACAACACTCATCTTCCATGACAAATATTTTTCCTTGAGATCCTACTAATAATCCCTCACTTCCAACTGTGATCTTCAAGAGAACATGCCAATCTACCAATTCTTCTGATGACCGTGGAATATGACATTCTTTTTCCGAATCTGTTGTTTTTTCCCCTTCTGGAGGAGAATTAGGAGGTATAAAGCGAAATATGTACAGTCCTGACTGCATTTAGGTCGGTGTTTATTATTTCCAAATGATAGCAGTAGTACAAATTATTCACTCTTGTGAAGAACTCTTTTTTTTTTTCTTGGAGTAAAAACAATAAATAAGAAGAGTAGAAAGTCGCCAAAATAATGATAATAATAATAATAATAATAATAATAATAATAATAATAATAATAAAGGCTCACTTTCTCTGTTGCTCACGTCCTTTTCTTACTCTTCTTATTTTTTGATTTGCTCTCTCCGTCTGACTTTCGTGTTTTACCAAAAAATCAGCTATCCTAACTAGCCCTATCGAAGAGTGGGGTTGAAGAAAGAAAAGTAAAAGAAAGTATTCATTAAAGAAGAAAATAAAAATAAAAATAAAAACTCTTCTTTAAGTATTAAATTATTATATACGTTGCATATTACACAGACAAGGCAGAAGGATAATGTGTGTAACTTGTCTTCCATTATTATCACAACCACCACTTATCACAGCCCAAAACTTCTCGTAGGAAAATAGTCGCATAGCTAGAAGGTGGTAAAGAAAAAGAAAGAGTTGCATTAAAGCTGTGTTTTTCCTTCCCTTCTTCTTCTTTTTCTTTTTCTCTATTCTCACCTCTCTTGTCACCGTCAAAGACCAGAGTAGTCTCTTTAGGACGCACTATTGTCTGTCGCATGGCACCTGGTAATGGTATACCAATAACTTTCTTTTGCTGTAACACATCATCAACACGAAGGTGAAGCTCTGAGAGCGTTTGCTCAAGAAAAGGTTTCACCGCATCCTCTACCTTCACCTGATATCCCAAGAGAGGTAAAACCTTCACAGATGTCAATAATGTTTCTACAGTACTAAGTTTAGATAGCATCATGTTAAAGATTAGACTCTGTGCCGCATGTATCCATAAAACACGTAAGGCATATGGAACAGTCAATAATGCATCATGACATAACTGTTTCCAACGCAACGAACACCCAATCACATCATCTGAAGATAAGGGATTAGACAAGGATGCGTACTGTGTCTGATATACTCGCCGAAGAGCATGAACAATACAATGGGCATCGCGTGCATTTACTGGAACATAACGTACTTCCATTTTTTCTGGAAATGATTCATAAAGACCTGGAACACCAGACAACAAACTCCGCACAGCATCTGTCCAGCGTCTCGCTAGCAAATGTATACCAACATGATCTGCCAAACTCCTTACGTTTTCACTAAAACGTTGTTGTCCAAAATAATTTAGAAACCCATCTGACTCCGTGCGTCGGAGGCGTTGAGTGAGTTCAGCCTGTGAGATTTGACTCACATCGAGGAGGTGAATACTAAACCAATTCCCGCTAAGTTCTCCAGTTTGAATAGGTGACACACAAGGATCAGAAATCTGTAGTATTTCAACATAGCTTGAGGGGTCACTAGGCCAAGTTAAACGAGTTATTTCCTTATCGGTTCCATCTTTATTCGCCTTTAATGATACAGGAACTGAACAGCGCTGGTACGTCACGGCGCATTTGTCCTTCATTCCTGCTGAACACACAGCGGTATCAGGGACCTTAAAATGTTCAGCAAGAAGTATACGAAGTTCCATCATATCAAGATTCCGTTTTCTAACAAGGAGATGTATAAATGATGATGATGTTGTTGTTGTATCAGTACAATTAACATTATTGCTGTTTCGTAAACGCTTTCCCCGCTGCTTTAATGAAGCCATAAGGGTTACCTGACCATTTGTAACCCTAGAAATGATATCTGGATAGCGTCGTGCAAGCATTTTGTGAAAATTGCGTCGTGCCTCTTTTGTGGCATCATTTGAGAAATTTGCCTTTACAATAGTTTTACTTTTGCAGGACTGTTTAGTAGTATTCCACAACTCCACTGCATCTGCCGCATGCTCATCCAAGCAATAAGCCAGTAAAAGATAATCCATGTCATATAAAGCAAAAACATGAAAATCTGGCATCTCTCCATTCCCTTGTAAAGAAGGAATACGACGTGTCTCTGTTCGAAGGTATGGAAATTGAGTTTTTAATGTGTGATGTAAATGTTTCCGATCTTCTCTTGCATTAAATACACCAATAGGGAATTCTTTACAACTCAAAGAATTTTTTTTCTCTTCTGCTTCTTCTTTTTCTCCTTCTTCCGTACATACTGCCAGCCGATAATGTGCCATGGCGTCTTGTTTGCTTCCAAATGTTGCAGAAAGACCATCTCGAATTGAATCATTCAGTAAAACACCTTCATCCCCTGCTATCAAAGAAGGATCCTCCACTACACATACAGAAGAATTATCCTTCACATCTGTTATATTAATAGCAGAGGCGGCAGTTTCACTTGTCTCTTGCAGTGCGATCTCTGTTTCAACGTTCCTTACTGTGGAGGGAATTGACAGTTGATATCCCACCGCATCTGTGCGTATTCCTCTGGGGTCAATCTCAACAACAATAAAATCTTCGGGATGTCTTTTAACACGCGCCGTGGCCGCCCGTTCCACCGGCAGAAGAAATCCTGTTATGCCGCATGCCTCTAACATGGAGTCTACACCACATGAAACATAAGAAGAGAAAGTAAAAAAATAGAAATAAAAATAAGAAGGAATCGCATAAAGAGTTAAAAATAAATAAAAACAAATAAATTAAATCAAAAGTCTCGTACTGTTCTTTTTCTTTTGCTGTTGCGAATTTCTTCATGCATTCTGCCTTCAACGCCAAGAAGAAAAGGGGGGAAGGAAGGAAAAACAAAAAAAAACATGCCCTAAGTAAATAAAACGAAAACTAATAAAATAGACGCAGCGTTGATGGGTTTTGAGAAAAGGAGAGGTGATGGTCTTAATTCACTTAATATAGAGCCAAACAAAAGGAAAAAAAAACAGTAGAATTTGAGGACTTCGCTACGGTTCTTTTGTTGTTGTTGTTGTTGTTGTTGTTGTTTCTGTCTCCTCTCCCCTTCTCTTCTCTTCATTCTACTCTTTCCACACACACACACAACCCCATCAAATCTTATCTTCCTCTTCCTTTTTTTACCTCTTTATTGATTCTCACTTTTTTTCTTTTCTTTTATTTTTTCTTTTCCTGTTCTTTGCCCTTGTCCTGTTTCATTAGGCGTACTTCCTGTACAAATTCCGCGCTCTTTCCCCCGCCGTCCCTCTCGCCACTTCCTCCGCCTCCCACAGTCGTTCGTGCAGTCGATCACCGACGAAGTTCTTGCGGGAAATAACACCGATAACGTGATTGTGGCGATCCACAACAGGGAGTTGTCGCAGTCCAAGATGACGGAATATGTAATATGTTCGCGAGATGCACATAACATCACGTACATAGTACGCACTTAAATCTACATAAGGTGAGAGATCCACGTAGCATTGAGTATTGGTTTCTGGTAGTAATTCTAAAGGCGGTAGTGAGGGTAAACGTTTCCAAAAAATATGTTCATTTACTTCTTTTAAATCGGTATATGTTGCATGTGATTGTTGAGACAGTCGTTGTATGGCAGCATCTCTGTTATCAGTATCACATGTTTTACTGGAATTAGAAATATCATCAATAGATGAATAAATATCATCATATTCCAATGGTGTTATCATCCCACGTTGCGTCTCTTCATCATATTCACTGTCATTCTTAGTTGGACCGCAACTACTATCCGGTACTTCACTTTCTATTTCCTTCTTTCCCTTTACATCTCTAAAATAGACAAACCATAATAAGAGTTCTAATTGGGCTCTTGAAATAACTCCTTCATATGTTCCCTTTGAAATGGATACGACAGGAAAATTGTTATGTGGTGTAGATTTTAATACTTTCTTCACATCTTTAACCTTTGCAATCGATTCTAGCGTAATAGGTGGAGAGGTCATAATATCTTTAGCACAAAACATATCAAGTTTGTGTACACTAGTTTGAGCTTCCAGAAAAGGTGCCGCCTTTACTTCTAATAGAGAATGGTAAAGTGAATGACAGCAACGGTCTGCCAATGCCTTTGCTATAATAACGCCTACCATAAGACACGTAATATGTGTAAGATCTGAAGTTAATTCCATCATAATAACAATAAGTGAAAAAGATAAACGAGAAATACCTGAGAAATAGGATGCAGATCCTATTAGCGCTATAACACCAGGATCGGCCCAAACATTATTTCCAAATAGAACTCCAATAAGTCTTCCACCAACAGCTCCTATAAAAAGTGATGGAATTACAGTACCACAAGAAATAAACATACCTCCTGCATAACTAGAACCAAGTGTATAAAGTATCAAATGTAGTAGACATGTGTACCATGGTATGAGCGATGAAGTATGTCTTGATAGTAATAAACGAATACCATTGTAAGGGCTCGTTAAGGTAAGTGTTGCTAATGGATTAAACGTATTTTCTCGATCAGTGCAAAAGGCAGTAAAAAACTCAATATTTAATGCTTCTTTATTATCCTTAACATATTGTGGAACCTCTACGCAGCTGAAGGCCAGTGGAAAAAGATAACAACATGTAGCATAAAAAAGAACAAATAAACAAGGTTCTAATACACGCAATGCTGTTCGCGGTACAAGTTGTTTAGAACGCCATCGTGTAAATTTTACACTTGAAGCCGTATATACTACCGCTAACAAACCAAGAGCAATAGAACCTACTACAGTTGGAATGAAAGTGAGTAAATTCATAGGAACACGATTTCCAGGGACAGTATCTACTGTAAACATAGAAATAGCCGTTGGACGAAATTCTCCTGATGATATAGAGGGAAGAGTAGATAAGTGCCATCCACTCAAATAGGTATTAAGAATTTGAATAACACACATACAAGAAAGACAAGAAACGAAAACTAAACAGGCCAATTTGACTGGAAAAAATGTTGCTACTTCTTCCATTACAAAAAGCATACCTCCAATAGGAGAAGAAAAGGCTGATGTCATACCACATGCGGCACCCGCCGAAATAAAATCTCGCATATCTCGTGGGTTTCGAAATGATGAAAGTAATGAACTGGCGCTACAACGTAGTGTACGACTACGTCCTGTTGGTATTCCAGCTCCTATAAGTGAACCAATATGAATCATTGGTCCTTCCGCACCAACAGGAAGTCCAGAAGAAACGGCAAGAATACAAGAAAGTGTTTTAATAATTAAATTACGTATATTAAATATACGTGGAAACATTATTCCATTTAAATATGCCATGACATCTGGTACACCACTACCTGCTGCACTAGGCATTATAACACAGCAAAGTGAAGAAATCATTGCAGCGAGTACACTCCAGAGAATGTGTATACCATAACCTTTACCAATTGATTTCCAACTTATCTCATTTATTGTTGATTCTTCATTATTTTGATATGCAATAACATTTGTAGTTTTATTATTCCTATCTGAATTAATAAAATGCTCCATGAGGCTTAGTTTTTTATTTGATAAAAATTCAAGCGTCTGAAAGAGCAATACAGACCAAAGTCCTACACACACACCAACTGCTATAAAGACAATCCACTTAAGCCAACGACGTCCTTTCTTTCTTTGTGATACTTGTGCCTTGTAAACTAACGATTGAGCCTCACTATAATCAATACTCTCATAGTTTTCCATGCGTCTTCGTTCCTCCGCTGAAAAGACATGCGGGCGTGCCGATTTCTCAAACAAAGGAGCCCGAGGACGCACAAACGCCGCATCTCCCTCCTCTTCCACTCGCTCTGCCAATTCCTCAAACCACGCCCCTGTTCCCCGGTCCTTGTGAATGTCCCGGAGAGAACTAAAGATACTTCCACTGCGGCGGCCTCGGCTCACACGGCCTGATCTTCCCATACTACTACTACTGTGTGATTGGGGTTGGTACGCCATACCTTAATGCACCCCAACAGGTATAGGGGTTGGCTAATTAAGTAATTGTGTTGGGGTGGAGTAAAAATAGAAATAGGGGAGTAGGCGTAATAATAAATAGAGTGAGAAAAAGAAAAAAAAAGAGAGATTCACAACAAGAACGAAAAAAAAAAAACAAAGAAAACATAGTGGTGAAAATTCCAATTATTATAATAAGAGATATGGGAGTAATACACTACATTGCAACGAGAGTATACTTGCCACATATATAACTATATATATAGTTATATAAAGAAAATCCAAAAATAAGCAAGGAATTTATTAAGAAGAAGAGATAAGCAAAAGTATAAATCAAAGTCATATACTTCATAAAACTTCTAGAATATATATGGAAAACAACTTTTTTTTATTCAATACAAGCCGATACAAATCATAAACCTTTACATACACACAAAAAAAGAAAAAGAAAAAGAAAAAAAAATAAACCAATAATAACAGGAATAAAGAGCAAACAACTTAATAATTGGCTCTTTCATAAACCTCACATAAGCCTAATTCCAAAAGGATACAAAACATTTCCTCCATTCATCCGTTTACTTTTTCTCAATTCGCTCTCCCTTGTGATCCTCCCACTCTGCCACAACTCTGTAGAGTGCTTTACTGTATGCGACTGGTAAATGATCCTGCAGCATTTGTTTTCCAAGAACTATTTGCTGCCGCCACGGTGCATCTAATGGAACTTCCACAACAGTTGTGGCACCCTCAGGAACGTGCAGCAGTCGGCCGGGAATAGCCAACAACGGGACTCCCGTCTCATTATTACTATTATCATTAGTAGGAGTAGTGGTATTTATATTCGTATATGATGAAGGTGGATAAAAGAGACCATGGACAGATCGCGCCTGTAGTCTTGGTACGCCGTCAAGGCCATACACCCACGACGTCAACGCACGTGTCCCAATTAATTCATTAACTTTCGTTACTACTCTGTGTTCAATACAGGGAGCTGGGCCAAAGGCAATGGTGTGTATATTATCCTTATTAATATCATCATTCCTCCCATGATGGGTAGGAAATAGAAAAAGAAGATGAAACAAAATTGCCTCAACTGCACCAAGAGAGTGTCCTACAAATAATAACTTGTAATTTGGGTATTGTTTGCGTATAATATTGAGAAGATGTGTTAAGTGTGTACCTGCATCCATTACATTTGTATAAAATCCAGATGGTATCTGTGTATATAATTCTTCTATTTTCCCTGTTACTATATCCCGGTATGTCGTGAGGTGTACATTTGTATATCCACCCGCCATATCCGCGATGAGGTCTGCAGCGGAAAGTGTT
The DNA here is from genome assembly GCF_022059095.1 of Trypanosoma melophagium. Classification (NCBI taxonomy): domain Eukaryota; phylum Euglenozoa; class Kinetoplastea; order Trypanosomatida; family Trypanosomatidae; genus Trypanosoma; species Trypanosoma melophagium. Next base: position 779,594 of record NW_027125189.1, on the reverse strand, counting down.
CCTCTAAACGCAATAACGACTCGTTGTGTATGATGATCCAGAATTACTACAAAACACGGTTGCCAAAGACAGGCGGAATAGCGAGCATATGCCACTTCAAGAAGAGGATCATCTCGTGCACCACAAAGAATACGACGTACGGCAGTCACCTGATCGGCGGTTGATGCTCTTACATAGCGATGATGACTCGGCATCCATAACCGTAATCCCCGTCCAACACCATCAAAGTAGCCTAATTCATAGGGTAATGCATAGGCAGCCACTGCGAAACGCAATCCATATAAAGCGTTCTGCATTGTCTCCTCCAATTTCTCCTCTTGATCATATTTAGTAGTAGTATTAGTCGGGCAAGATGATTTACAAACAATGCTGCTAGGCGTTGAAGTGTCTTGTAAACCACCAACACTCACCCGCGTGCACCACTCTATGTATGACTCTAAACTACGTTGACTCACCTTTCGTGCAATTCCCATTCTCCCTGCAAGAGCCGAAACGGAAGTTTGAGCAGCGGCCACGTGTGTGAGAATCGCATTTCCTGCAGTCCGCGCCGCCTCTGTGATGGCAAGTCCAGGTGTTATTAAGATTCCCTCCTCTCGTGGGGCTGAAGAGATAGATGGGCCAAAACTATCATCATCAAGTCGCTGCATGCCATTGCACAAGTCACACCGATATGAATAATCGGGACGACGTACAAAGATTGGACCAGCGCAGGCACAAAAATGTGGTTGTTGAGAGTGGCGCCGCAGGAAAAAAGATCGCCACGTCCATGAGATGCTTTTTTCCCCTTTCCATAATACTTGTTCCCTTAGTTTCTTGTTCTTCTGCAGCGCCTGATACACTAACTTCCACATGGGACTTCAAATAGAAAGAAATACATAGAAAGAGAAATAGATAGAAATATATATATATCATAAAAATAAAAAAAATAAAAATACAATACATCATAAAGAATGTAGTGTAGAGTGTGCCCTATTATAAAAATTTGTTCTATGACTTCTCCATATTTTCTTTAGAATCAGGACACACACACACACGGAGGAGTGATTCCATAATACAAAATGTGGTGAATGAAACGAACCATACGCGACTGTACAGTGCAAACGCAAAAGGAACCAAAAAGACAACAATACAATACAGAAATATGTAAACATATGGGTGAAAATAAAAGGTAAACACCAAATAGATATATAGATATATATTAAAAAAAAAACAGCATTAAGGAAAACAAAAACAAAAACAGAGAAAAAAGAAAGAGAGAAAAAAGAAATAAGCGATATCTCAACAATCACCCTCACCCACTCTCCACTCCCCCCTTTCTTCTGATTGTAATGGATTCTTTCACATTATTTTTCTTTGGTCCTTTTTCATTATTCTTCATCCATCTGGAATGATAACCTACACTTCTCTCTCTCTCTCTCTCTTTCTTTCTTTCTTGTTTTTCTCCTTTTAATAAAGCTTCACTGCTCTCTAATGTCCCCACCCACCCCCCGCATTCTCTAATAAACTCCACTCGTAGGCGCCACGCATATCTTTAGTGTGTTTTCCCCCGCCAGTCGATCTGTCTGCATGAGTTCCCGCCGTGGCAGCAGCGGGTAAACACCCCAGCCCTTCCCCGCAAAGGCTGCCGTCCAGCCTGAAACCCGCCACTCCACCCACGACACCGCAGAGAAAATACTCACACGATAATCCACACGTAATGTATGGCCAACGGGAAATAGAAATAAACCCACAGATTCATCTTGAGGGGCAGGCGGTGTTCGCTTTGCAGATGATCCGGATCTTGCAAACGTATCAGGGGCCTGAATGCGTAGATCCCACTCAAGACCGAGTAGTCTAAAAGGCCCAGAGCACACAGCCCGACGCTGGTCAGGATGAAAGTATTTACTGGCATTATGCACACACCATATGTACCCTGTACGCACATCCGATAGTCGACGCAATAACACTTTCCCTCGTACGTGATCAAGCATTTCATCAGATAAATCATAAGGAATTAATTCATTCACTTTTCCATTAGTATGATTTAGTACCAGTGGCAATGCTGTGGATGTATCACTGTGTCCTGTTGAAACTTCACCCAACGACCTACGTGGTGTTGTGGAAAGTCTAGAATATTTAACTCCAGAAGGAGAGAGAGACATCATAGCAGTGGTGCTAGAAGATCTCCCATCTTTTGTAGGAACAAGTCTTTCAATACTCTGATAAACAGCAGAGAAATCAATGTGAAATAAAGCAGACTCACTTTCACGAATTTGTTTTGCCTTGCATATGGCTAATTCAAAGTTAGAGTCATGACGTTGTGATGCAAAACGTTCTCCCTCACTTAAAAGTTTAGGTGCTTCCATTAAATAAACAACACTAGTAAAGGTTGCAGAATTCTGATGTACGGTATCTGCAAGTTGATATGACTCTTCTCCAGCTCTTTCATATGATTTCTCCATTGTTTCAATAGCTTCTTTATACTGTTGTACTAAACGATATACTTCCTTCAGTGGTGTATCTAAAGAATGTGATTGTTCTCGCATACGTTCAAGCCATTCTTGCTTCTTAGCGTCAATAAGACTATGAAGATCTGCCGTAGCCGCTTCCACAGCATTCACCGCATCCATATGTTTTTCTTGCAACCGTTTTCGTTCTAACTGAAGTTGTGATTTTACACGTTGATAATTATCTAATTCCATTGAAAGAGAATGACAAATGTCCTGTACCTTTCGGCGTACATCACCCGCTACAGTCTCTACATTACACACCTCATGTCCCTTGTGTTCCCCAACAGCTGCACAATATGGACATATCATGTGACTACAGTTGAAACACCACAAACCTAGTAGTGTTCCATTATGTACAGAACATGTAACAGTGGAAGGAAGTAAAGAATTTTGAATTTTTTGTCTGTTTATAGGTGGCTCTGATCCAGATCTCATTGAACTTTTTGCTGAGACTATTGAACCCTTTTGTAAAGGTGTTCGATTACCAACACTCCTACTTCGTCCAAACGCATACGGAGTAGATGGTGCAGAAGCATAACTAGGTTTATGACTACCATTCATATGCGTAGGATTAGAAGAAGAAGTATTATTATCACCAAGTCGTACTCCATAAATTTTTAATTTTGAGCGATCACTCTTTTTCCCAACAATCGTTAAAACATATCGTGGTAGTGCCTGATGGTTTTTACCCACACGAATACTTTTTACCACACGACCATCATTTCTTTCTTCTCGGAAGCAGACACTATCATAACCAGATGGAGGTGCATCTGGATTTTTTAACAATGGAACACTAGAAGGCCATCCTCGTCCTGGTGCCACTTCACAGAGAAGAACTTTATGTGGTTCTAATGAAAACGGTTCCTTATCTCCTTTGTCTGTCATGGAGGATGAAAACACAAAGAGTGGATGTTGTTTATTACTTTTCCCATATTGCTGCTCTGCATTACCTGAACTAGTTTCAACTGCAGGACTCAGTAGTGCAGAGAAACGACTTCCTTCTGTGACTCGATCAAAACCTCTTTCTAAGACTTCATGGCTGCTAAGAGAGTTATTTGTATAGAAAAGCAATTCCACACGCTCAGGATCACCTTTTAGGCAATTATACCGCACATGATCAAACAATCGTTCATTACGAGGACAGGACACACGCAGTGCATTTTGAAGAGAATACATCACATAGGCATTTCCTGCCCAATTCTGCACATGTGATTTAAGTTCTGTGTATTCCGCAACATCCACATCTGGGTCTACAACGTCCAGTCGTAGTGGTCGTGTTTCCACCCATAAGTGGGCCGATACAACCATACCACTATTATTATTATTATTATTATTAGTGGTAGTACTAGTAGTAGTAGTAGTAGTAATAAGACTATTGGGCTCACATGGAATTTCCCTTTCAGCTTGATGTAAAAAGCAGGTCAGGGATGTTAGTACTTCGTACTCTTCTCGATCGGAGTTCCAGTAGGAAATAAGTTGTGGTGGCCGCTTAAGTAATTTCTCTAAGAATACGAAAAGATCTGGCATGTTGTAGACATGAACACATGCATCCTCTAAAGGGACGGGAGTGCGTGCGTCATCAACGTAGACCACCAGTCGAAGAAGCATTCAAACTAAAATGTTTTATCTTCGTCTGTCTAGTCAACACCGCAACCTTGCAAAAAGAAAAGAAAAAAAGAAAAGAAAACTCTGATGGAATGCCAAGATGGCAAACAATAAAATAAAATGAAGGATACTGAGAAAAAGTAATACAACAAAGAGTTCTTAAAGATAATCCAAAAAAAAAAACATAAGGATGTAAGAAGAATAAGAAGAATAAGTGTGATCTCTCTCACATGACTCAGGCACAATGACGATCAATCTTCCCCGCATCCCCCAGTGCCATGTAGACACAAGAGGGATATCGGTACTGCACCCTTAATTAATGAGATTGTAAACCAACAAGAATAGATAGGGATTGGGAAATATAATAAATAAAAAGAAGAATGGGATGAATCAAATTGCAGTGTTACTTTCCTTTCCTTTATTTCATTTTTCCTTTCTAAGATTACCTAGTGAAAAGCAAATACGACTACAAGAAAAGAAAAAAGAAAAAAAAATAGATTTTGAGGATACAAGCAGGGAAGGGAAAAATAAGTAAAAAGAAAGAAAAAAGAAACATAATAACACACTATTAGTGTCATCCGAAAGCATTTGAACCATTTAATCAATACGTAAGGCAACAAAACATGTGAGAAATACAATTAACAATAACAAAAAACAAAAAACAAAAGAAAACAAAATCAATCAACTAGATGCGAAACTCTTCCACATCTCCTTGTGACTCCACTCCAAAGTCAATGAAAGACGTGTTTACTGAAGAACTTTTACGAGCAGACGTAGCAGCAGCAATTACTGAGACCTTATCGTGTTTTTCAGATGATGCACGACGACTACGGGTTTTCTTCTCTGTCTTTGCTGTATCTCCTACAGTTTTCGTTTTCGTTTTCATTGATGTTGTGCCTGTTCGTGTGTTTGTGTTTGTGTTGGTGGTAGTTGTTGTGATAGATGTTGGTTTAAGGGCACGACTCGTGTTATTACGTCCTCTTTTCGAATGTGTCGCCGGCCGCCGCATCGTTTTACGATGCAATAACAATGAATCACGCAGTGGTATTTCACGTAATGATATCCGTTCGTCCTCATCTGTTCCTATTGAAGTCCCAACACCCGATAAGAGTCCCAATAGTCCTTTACTCCGCAGTCGATCACGTAATTCCGTGTTGGACATAATACTACTCATATTGGATTGTGCACAGGCAAGTAAAGCAGAAGGCGCCAGTGTATCTCGCACCTCATCTGAGCCATTACGTGTCATTAAATCATATAAAGCGAGAAGTACTTCTGCTGCTATAGTTCCACCTTGAAAACGTTCGCAGACAATATTAGTACGTTCTAGTAGTAATTGTTGTTGTTCCAATGTACACGGCACCTTATCTAATGCGGCTAGTATCACTGCAATTAAATGGGTTTGACTAGCTCCCGCAGATTTAAGGGAAGAAAAGCATATCTGTTGAAGACGCATTTGCCACTCAGACTCAAGTAGGGAACGTCTTAATTGAACTATAGTACTTGCAATAGAAATAATTTGTGCATCTGTGAGTTTAATTTCACTACTATTTTCTACTGCAGCACCTTCACGACGTGTTAAGGCTGTTCCTAAAACTTGTGCCGTAACCGAGAGAAATCCTTCATGATCAAAGTTAAGAGCTCGTAAGGAACTCATACAACTAGCTAATTCTTCTCCCTTGAAGGATGTGAGTACATTAACCGCACGATCACAAAAGAGAGTCGTTAATTCTGCATGGCGATTAATACCAAGTTTAACAGTACTATATAAAACTAATGTAATATCACGTGGAGTCGTGTGTCCTGCTGATACACGAAGACGTGGTAACATTTGTTGTACAACGCGAATTACACCTTTCAAGACAAAGGTAAATACGTACATAAGTAAACATAAATCATGTACGGTACTTTTAGGTGCCTTTTCAAGAATATGAGTTGCCGTAAAGGAATAAAACTCAATATCATTAAATCCTAACATGGCACATTGTAATAAAGTATTCACTAATTCCGAAGCTCCAAAACGAGCTGGATTTTTTCTTGTATACTCTACAATTGCCAATAGTAAATCATTAAATCGTACTCGACTACGTGAAAGGGCATCAAGAAGAAGAATAGCCTCTCGTGCTGTTAAAGTACGTACCCAATTTTTCTGTGAAGAAAGAGAATTAAAAAGATCTGGTAAAAACACCTTTTGTGCTGCTGGTAGTGGTGCAAGCATAGCGGCAAGTTCTACCTGTACTCGAAATGGTGCATTCGCTGCAGCCATGGCAATCACAGACATGTGTTGTTCCAACAGTGCATGACCACCGTATGTTTGTAGTGATACCATAACACCGGCGAGAATTGGTAATCGTTTAGTGTCTGTACTGGCAGCCACATCATCAAACTTTAAATCTCGCACAAGGGCGTTGTAAAACTTTGTGGGTTGTGTGTCTGCAGGAAATAATTTGAGTGCGGCACTAGCTAAAATAAGCATACGATGTGCTAATAGTGGAATAGCACTCTCTCCACACTCATCCAACATTTGTGAAAGAGGACGAGAAGCCGTTATAAACCATTCCTTCTTTTCAAATCGCATCATAAGTCGCATAATCGCCGTTGTACGTGCTACATTTGGAGAATCTGTGTGTAATTGCTGTAATCGCAGAGCAGCGGCTTCCATAATCTCAGGATGCATAACTTGTTTAGATTCACATTTCTGAAGCATATCGGTAAGTTGCAGATCATCTGCGCTACTTATTGCCTTTAGTGTGGATTGCACAAACGCTGCAATAACGGCATGATTCGATGTTCCTTCTCCTTCAATGGAAAAAACACTCCCATCACCGCGATGACTTCGTCGGATTCGTGTAGGAGCAACCGCAATAAGTCCACTATCAAATCCCTCAGCGGAACGGGTAGAACTCGCGGCGAGAAGTGAAACAACCGGCATACCAAGACCTCTATAACACGCAATAACTCCCCCTAAATGTTCCATGGAAATGTAACTAGATGGTTGGGCACAAATATGACGTTCAGCCATTTTGTAAAAATCCGGATAATGCACTTTTCTTTCATAGAAACACTCAATAATACAGTACAGCTGCCGCCCTGTAAAGGTATCCATGCGTCTAATACAATGCTCGGCTAGCAGTGACCATGTATCCTCGTGCCGCACGCCGGCCTCCGCGAGGGATTGAATCAACTCCACCGTTCCGCTACTGTCAATACTCGGCAGCGCCTCGGCGAGCAGCGGCACGGCCGAAGTTGAAACGTCGTGCTGGCCGAGTGTGCAGCAGGCGGCGATGGTGCGGGGGAGTTGGCTGCCGGTCATCTGCGGCATTTCCTCCCGCACGAGGGCCACCGCGCTGGCCGTCACCGGACTCTGCTCGAGCTGAAAGTAGACGAGGCACTCCAACAGTCGGCGGAGGGCGGCGGGGCCCGGCGAGGGACCGGCGCGGAGGTCGAGGGCGGTGAGTTTGGCCCTGAGGGCATGGCCGAGTTTCTCGTCCAGCACAACACTGTGAATACGCTTGAGGTGGTAAAGGTCGTGAATCACACGGGATAGCATCTGATTAATAATACGACTAGTACAGTCTCTCTTCTCTAGAGTCTTGTTTTTATGGTGGTGGTGGTGGTTTTTGTTTATGTCTTTCGAAGTTCCCCCCTTCCCACCCCTTTCTTTTCTTTTTTTTATTATTGTTATTTCTTTTCTGTTCTCCTTAACCCCTTTTTTTATGATGGAATACAGAAAGAAGTAGAGAGAGAGAGAGTTATCTATCTTATGAAGCAGTTGAAAAGATACACAAATTGAAACTATTACTACTATAACTATAGTCCTACTACTGTTGATACTGCTTAAGATAGGTACAAACACAAATACATGTACTCATACAGGCATATATATATATATATATATATATATATGGACGCACGCAGAGAAAAATTAACTCCATAAAACTCGAATGAATAAGAAACAAAGAAATAACAGTATCTCCCCCCTGTGAAACTCCCTTTCTTTATTTCCATGTTTTTTTTGTTTTGTTTTTTGGTAAAGCATTAGCGCTGCTGCTCTTTCCCCATCTCTCTTCCTCTTCCAAATATTACAACACCAACACTCATATATATATATATATATATATATATATACCGAAAAACCAAGCAATGATCCTTCTCAATACCACTACCACTGTTGATAATAAAGATAGAATCATAGTTGCACATGTCTCTCTCTGTCCCTCTCGTCACTCACCAACTCCCCATATATATATCCCTCTCATGATATCCCTGTCATACCACCTAATACACAAACAAAAAGAGAAAGAGCAAAACAAATAAACAAACAAATATAAATAAAAACATTGCGCTATGCGGATGTTGTTGATGCGGCCTCCCGTGGTCCCCCGGTTGCCCACGATGGTTTTGGCAATTCCCCCTCGCGGAAGTTCTTCACCTGTTCCACCGACCACTGCCGTGCCTGCAATCTCTGCATCTCCACCGACTGCACCGCCTCATCCTTCTTCTCACGTATTTGCCGCGCCGTATGTTTAATGCCAGCGCCCAAGTCCACACCAAAGAAGATCATCACAAAGAAGAACATCGCCACACCGGACCACGGAACACGGCGAAAGGCACGCACAAATATTCCATCACGTGGGGAATCACGCGCGAGAACACTCCGCTCCCACCGCTGTAGCTGGAGAAAGTCATAGAACATGCGAAGACCCATGTTTTTTTTTCTTTTGTTTTTCCTTTTTTTCACTGGTTTCTATTGGTTTGTTCTTTCGTCCGGGACTGTTAATAATAATAATAATAATAATAATAATAATAATAATAATAATAATAATAATAATATACAATCAAAGACAATAAGGAAAAGAAAAAAGAAAAAAAAGGAAGAAACAAAAAGGATTTTAAACTCACAAAGAGTCATCACAGACGTAGAAACAAGGACAGAAGCGGGTACACACACACACATACATTACAGAGACAGAGATAAGGAGAGGAAAAAAAAAAAGAGAAACATAGAGAGATAGAGATAGAGAAAAAAAAGTACTGAAGAGCACACGTATCCATTTATTATTATTATTTTTTTCTATTTTCACGTTCCAATGCCGCAAAAAGGAACACATATCTAACATTAAGTGGAGGTTTTAGAAAGAGACACTCAAAGAGAAAGAAGGAAAACAAAATTCCCCTGTTTATATTTAAATAATACACGTTCTTTCTTTCTTTCCTCTTTTCGCCGTGTCACTTACTTCTTTTTCCCCTCCCCACTTATGTCCCTTTTTTTTTTTACGATATGTATATAATAATACATTTTTTGCATTGAAGCTTATAAGCGTGAAAAAAATAAAAATAATATTAGTGCGAATATCCTTCTTTATTTCTTTTTTTCCTCCCTCCTTTTCTTTCCTTCTCTCAGTAATAATAGTAATAATCACCGTTGATATAATAATAATGATAACTCATGTATATACAAAATGTGCGGACAAAAGCATTTGAAATGTTCTCTACTTGAATAAAACACACACACAGACAACCACAAAAAAATACCGCAGCATCCAGAGAGAAAAAAAAGGGGAGCGGACCAAAATGCAATAGAACGAGACGCAAAGAAAAAAGTTCTTCTTTAAAGCAAATAAAAACATTTAAAGGAAAAAAAATCTTTTCTCATTTATTTTTGTTCCATCACTTGTTTTTTCCTTTCTTTCTTATTTTTCTTTATTCCTTCTTCTTTTTGCTTTTATTCTATATGCACTTCCACCCTTTTTTAATTCGATTTCTCACGCCTCTATTTTGCTTTATTTATTTCCTTCGCTTCTTTTTTTTTTTTCTTACTCTTATGCCGTCTTAGGTTCATCCTTCACTTGATGATTGAATGTGCGCCCCTCTTTCTCTTCACATTAATACTCTCTTTCTCCCTCTGCGGAGATTCCGAAGTCTTTTCTTTTTTTTCTTTCTTCCTTTTGCTGCTCTTTTACATTTCCCTTCTTTTTTTTTGTTTTTGTTCTTTCCTTCAGTAAAGTACGTTTTTATTCTTCTTGCCTAAATCGCACTGAAATAGAGAAAGAAAAGAAATAACGGCAGAAGCAACAGCAGGAGGAGAAACATCTAATAATAACAATAAATAAATAAATAAAAGAGGGATAAATGTATTTCTACTCGTGTTTTACACACGAGAAGTTTGTTTTTGCTTTGTTTTTTGTTACAATATAAAAAAGAGGGGAATTCTCTTTTATCCCACTTTTTTTTATTTCTTTATTTTTTGTTTTGCATTTCATTACGGTAACCAGCCTTCTTTTTCCTCTTAAAAAATTAAAAGAGAAAAGAATTACGTGCATGAGGGCAGATGTTTAAACACATTATAAGCTCACATACACCTTATATATATATATATATATATATTTATTTATTTATTTATTTATTTATTTATTTATTTATTTATTGGTTGGATTACAGAGTAAGAAGGGGAAAAATAAAACAAAAGAACAGGAGTGAATCTAGGATCTAAGGTAAAGAAAAGAAAAAAAAATGAGTAATTAAATAAGTAAAGGAAAACCGAGAAAACCAAATGCACAGCGGGAAGGGCTAAAAAAACAGCAGGGGCAAAAGAAAAAAAAATACTTATGTCAGGCCGTTACTCTTTGTTTGTTTGTTTTCGTTTCCACTCGGCATTCCCTATACGATCTTATCCATTATGGTGAAAGAATGGGAATAAGTACATAAGAAGCTAGAGATGGCACATTATCCTCTTTTATATATATATATATATGAGAGAAGAGAGAGAAATAATAAAAAAAAAACAGGACAACCACAATAAGTGTGCTATACCGCAATCTCTTCGCCGTACTTGATTCACAATCCATTTCAATAGTCCGGTACTTCATTAGGCATAATAAGCTTCGCCACCTCGCTGCACTTTGAGCTGCTGTACTTTCGCCGCACCGCCTGATACTTCGTGGTGGGCACATAACTCACAAACTCCAGCATCACCACCGCACAGGCCTTGAAATCCTTCACCTGTGCCTTACTGTAGTGCTGTAGATGCCGATTCCACACAGTCTCTCCTGCAAAGGAATATGTGAGTCCATACTGTTTAATACGCAGTGTTACAAGAGCAAGAAATAAGGCGGCATTCGCCTGCTGTGAAGGGAGAAACTGCAGAGCTTTGTAATCCAACATGGCGTGTTCCAGAAAGAAAAAGGCGGTGTGTCGTAATAACGTCATATATGCTGTATATTCCTCTGTTATTGTGTTTGTGTTTGTGTTTTTAGAATCCTGTTGTCCTCCTAGTCCCTCCATAACACTCAATAAACGCACTATGAATGGAAATGGTGTAGGCACGGTAAGACGAAAAGAGAGAGCTGTACAAATACTGCGCTCCATCTTAATAACTTCCTCTCGTGTATAAGTGTTGGCGCTAATGTGCACACACTCCTTTACCTCCGGTGGCCAAATCTCTTCATATTTGGCTGCCAGAAGCATTGCGGTGATGCCCACTAACTGCAATTGCGATCGGGCCACATATGCTCCCGCCGTACGATTGGTATTTACGCATGAAAGATAACGATCAAGAATATTCACAGCCAAGTACATGGTTTCTGTGTGAAGTTTAAACTTTAAATGCACATCAATAAGCCAATCCACGAGAATCATACGCATCTTTTCATTGATTTCAGGTTGATATGTTAAATAATTCGGGGAGGCCACAAGTTGGTGGTTAGTCAATTGTCCTTCCATTTGTTTTTCTCTCTCCATGTACATTGTAGTGATATCTTTCACAATCTCACTGCAAAAGACAGGATTATTTTCATAATACCGATCCGCATGTGGACTTCCTGAACCCTCCTTGGACTTTTCTGTTAATGAATGACTGTTGTTTCTGTTGGCATTTAGGGAATTGGTGCCAATAACTTGAATACCCGAATGCAGCATGGATGATGTTGTTGTTGTGCAAGAACTAAGGCGATACGATTCCACATTTGTGCTAACACGCTGTGCAAGTCGCTGTTTCAAATCACCGAGGCCACCGGAGAGGTTTGAGACCTCACGCAGTGTTGTTGGGTTCATCGCTTCTGATTGCTTCGTTATTTCCCCTTTTTTTTTCTTTTTTTTTCTTTATTTTTTCTTTATTTGCGTGAATGTGAATCGGTCTCTTCTATTCTTCCTGTTGTTTGCCTTCCGTTAAACAGAAATAGTCGATTGCACGTGATAGTTATTTATGAAAATGATCTTACGTCCCTTCTGCTCTTCTTCTTCTTCTTGTCTAATTAATGAATTGCCTCTTCTCTATTTATCTTTATTACTTTCCACTTGCCTCTTTCTTTGAAAGCAATCGAAAAAAAAAACTCTCTTTTTTTTTTAATCCTCTTGTGTGCCTAGCTTTATTTCTGTAGTCGTAGTCTTAGTAGTCGTACTAGATCTTCTAGTGAGAGTTTTCTTTTTCCTCACTGTTGTAGAGTGGGCAAAAGAGAGAAAAAAAAACAGCAAAGAACAGAAGGAGAAAGTATGTGTGTCCCATAGGAAGTGAAGGGAAGAATCAATGAAGCATATCAAACAAGAAAGTATATAAGTAAAAACAACAACAAAAAAAAAAGAAATAAACAGCGAAAAAGAAAACAAAAAGATGAAACAACTGTCCCTCTCTTTTGAGAGGTGCACAAATCACAGACACATACTCACACGGAAACACGAAACAGACATCCATTTATTTATTTTTGTTTGTTTGGAATGAGAGTAAGAAGACTGCATTACGAGAAGAGACGAAGGGACGCGAAAAATTAAATAAAAAACCAAATTTATGAACAAAATACCATTATTTTGCGTACGTCCACATCGCTACTACAGTACTTTCACATAGTGCTGTCATTCTCCATTATGGTTCGCTCATATATATATATATATTGCTATTCTTTCTTTGCTTCTCTTCTTTTTTTTTTCGCCTTCATTTGCTGATGGTGACAACCTTTGCGTCACAGCAAACACGGCCCCTACTTACTCTTGTTGATTTCATTCCCTTTAGGGTTGCTTCTTTTTATTTTTTTTTTTTCTCTCTCTTTCACACACTTACACTTACTTACCTATTTGCGTTTGTTTTTGTGCGTGATGCACTTCCTCACAGACGGATCGGAGTACCCAAACGAATAGAACGACAGATCACATGGCAATAAAAACACACACACAAACGTCCACCCACAGAAGTATCCCCACAATCCCAATATGGCTTGGGAAAAAATAATAAAAAGAAAGAAAGAGAAAAAGAGAAAAACTGTTTCATGCATCTTTCTCAATTATCTTTTCTTTTTCGCTTTGCATCCCCTTTCGAATAAGTTCGTTTTTCCTTTTTTTTTTTTTTCTTTTCTTTCCTCATTCATCAAGGTTTATTATTATCATTATCGTGTTGCATGTTGTCTATCCTGCGCTTCTGTCCCTGTGTTCTTTCTCTCATTCTTTTCAGAAGACTTTACGCACTATATCTATATAGTTCAAGAAAGAAAGGATAAAAGAAAAAAAACGAAGAAACAGACCTCGCACCGTACATCATCAACAGTTAATGCTCTTTGCAAAGCACGCCATGCAAGCCTCCTTCAATGCCTCTGACATGGTTGGATGGGCGTGACATGTGCGGCCCACGTCTTCACTGCTCGCCCCGTACTCCATCGCCAGACACGCCTCCGCGATGAGTTCACCAGCGGCAGAACAGACAATATGCACACCGAGAATGCGATCGGTTTTGCTGTCGACCAACACCTTTACAAAGCCATCCTCTGTGGCCACTGCCTTTGCACGGCTGTTGGCGTTAAATGGGAATTTACCCACTTTGTAGGCAACGCCGGCTTGTTTCAGCTCCTGCTCGGTCTTTCCCACATTCGCCACCTCCGGCATGGTGTAAATAACACCGGGGATAACATCATAATTCACATGACCGGGTTTGCCGGCGAGCAACTCCGCACATGCTACACCCTCGTCCTCTGCCTTGTGGGCGAGCATCGGTCCCTTATCGACCACATCGCCAATGGCATACACATTCGGTACATTGGTCTCAAAATGACTGCCAATCTTAACAAAGCCGCGGTCATTCGTGGCGACGCCAATCTTGTCAAGACCGAGTCCAGCCGTGTATGGACGACGGCCAACGGATACAAGCAACGCATCACATGTAAGCGTCTGTCGTTTGCCGTCTTTGCCCTCCACTTCAAGTGTTACACTGTCCCTATTATTTGTCCCACTCACAACCTTGGTACTCGTCATAAACTTCATCTTCTCATTCTTTGTAAGGGTGCCAATAAGGGATTTGGTGACATCCTCGTCAAGCGTCGGAGCACAGCGTGGGGCAAACTCAACAACGGTTACTTGTGAACCAAGTCGGGCCCACACACTTCCGAGCTCAAGACCAATAACACCACCACCAATTACAATCATTGTCTTGGGGACCTTCTGTAGTGCGAGGGCACCAGTAGAAGAGAGTACCACCTTCTCATCAAAGGGAAGAAATGGTAACTGTGTTGGTTCACTGCCTGTAGCAATAATTGTATTCTTTGTCTCAATCTTTTCCTCCTTACCGTCAAGCCCATTCATCTTAATTGCATTCGGTGTTTCAAAACTGCCCTCACCCTTGTAATATGTTACATTATTCTTCTTAAAAAGATATTCCACACCCCCTGTAAGACCCTTCACCGCTCTCTCCTTCTGTTCCTGCATCTTCAAAGTATCCATGGTAATACACTCACCTCCCAAGAGACCATAACGCGCAAAGTTGGCATGGGCATCATGGTAAAGGTGTGTTGCATGCAAAAGTGCCTTGGAAGGAATGCAACCAACATTCAGGCAGGTACCACCAAGTGCTCCACGCTTTTCGATGCACGCGGTTTTAAGACCAAGTTGTGCCGCCTTAATGGCCGCCACATAACCACCTGGACCACCACCAACGACAACGAGATCGTACGGATTAAGCTTAACACTGCAACGACGGAACATTATGTAAAGTGATAACTTGTTATGTTCCTTTGTTTTTTTTTTGTAATGTTATCTCCCTGATACTGTGTTTTGTTCTTTAACCTCCCTATAACCTTGTTAATTGCTTTTTGGTGTCGATTGTATTCTTCTTTTTCTTTCCACTTGTCGAAATTGCTCTTGTTTCAGCTGCCTAATATATATAATTTTTTTCTTAAAGAAAACCGTTGTGGGTACTGCGTTAGACACTTCAAAATGAAAAATAAAAAAAGGAGCAAAAGGGAAAAAGAATTTATAGATTCTTTGATTTTATTTTAAGGAAAAATGAGTCTGCAAGAACACACATAAATACACCTATAATAAATATATAAATATATATAAGAAAAGGTAGTGACACCCTAACGGCAGCACAAAAACCGAAAATTCGATAGAGTACTCTTTTCTTTTTCTTTCTGGGGAGGTGGGGGTTTAGAGGGAGAAGAAGAAATCCTCCTGCTTTGATATGCAATTGATAATACCGTTACTATCTTCTTTCCTGTGGAATTCCATTATTTTTCTCCTTTGTATACATAAGAAATGTTCAAAAGAGTAATGCGTGGGTGAAAAGAGAGAAAATCCTGCAAAAAATCATAGACAATATACAGAGGACAAAATTAGATGAAAATCAAAGAAAAAAAAAGAAAAGAATGAGCTCAGTGATAGCTGTTCTCTTTCTCTCTCTCTCTCTCTCTCTCTCTCTCTCTCTCTCATATATATATATATATATATATATATATATATATATATATATATATATGCTATTGCGCTTCTGTGATCCCACCCTTTTCCCCATTATCAACCGTCTAGAAGAGTTCCTCGATCTCCTTTTTCTGCTCCTCTGTTAAGGTTTTGGGGAGTTCAAAGAGCACCTTGACATAGAGGTCCCCTCTTTCTGATGGTGTATTGTGTTTTGGCATGCCCATTCCTCGCAACCGCAGTACGGTTCCGTAGGGAGTAACCCCGGTAGCCTTTACATTGGTATTTGTGCCGTCCAGATGGGGTATCGCTTTGTTAAACCCGATGAGTGCCTCCTTGAGTGTGACGGTGATGTTGGTATCAAGATCTATATTATTGCGTCGCCTGCTAAACCTCGGATGTGGATAGGTGTGAATCACCATATGCAGATCGCCTGGCACAACATCTGGTGACTCATCTGCCTCCATTTCAAACACCACTGTGTGCCCCTCCTCCACTCCACGCTCTACCATAAGTTTTAATTGCACTTCCCCCCGCACCACTCGCGCCCCTCCGCATCTTCGACACGACTCCCGTGCGACTCGCCCGCGCCCCCGACAGGCCGGACACGTCTGGCGGACGTCTTGGTGCATGTGCGGGCCGAGTTGCAGGCGCTGGACGACAACGCCGCCGCCGCCGCACGTCCGGCAGGTCGTCATGCCGCCGCCGGGCTGCGCCCCCGTCCCTTTGCAGCCACCGCAGACTTTCTGCTTCTCAATCACAAAGTCGACCTCGCCGCCGGCGAAGACCTTCTCGAGGGTCACGTGGATGGCGCCCTCCGAGTTGGGGCCCCGCACATTTCCGCCGGGGTTCATGCCGAAGAGGCGGGCAAAGGGATTCATCGCCTGGCCGCCGCTGTTGCCCTGCGCCACCGCCCGCTCCAACTGCCGCAGCCCCTCCTCCCCCCGCATGTCGTACATCCGCCGCTTCTTCCTGTCGGAGAGCACCTCATTCGCGCGGCTGATCCTGCTGTACATCGCCCGGGCCTCCTCCGTGCTCGCCACATCCGGGTGGTACTTGCGGGAGAGTTCACGGAACTTCTGACGCACCTCACGATCCGTCGCCTTCTCAGTTAGTCCAAGCACCGCGTAATAATCCATCTCTTCCCCCTCCTGTTCCCCTCCGGAGGGATGCTGCCCACGAGACCCTCGTCCACCAAATAAAGCAGAACCTGGAACAGTCAGGTAGCACAAACAGAGCTGCTGTAAGAGTAATAACAATAGAAAGGTACGCGAGAAGGAGCGTACGCCCATGATGCCTCTCGCTATCATCGCAAAAAGGAAAGAAATGCCTCCAGTGGAAAAAAAAAGTTTAGCCGGGTTCAGTGAGTCTCTCTCTCTCTCTCTCTCTCTCTCTCTCTCTCTCTCTCTCTCTCTCTCTCTCTCTCTCTCTCTCTCTCTATCGCACTTCCACAAGAACAAAAAATGCAGCAAGAATATACCTATACTATTTACTAGTAATGTTCCTTTTTTTTTCTTCTCTTTTTCCTTTTGTATGCGTGAATGTGCGCTTCCTTGGATGCCCAAATAAAATTAAAAAATCAGGAACCGAGAGAAAACAAAACAAAACAAGAAAAATCATTAAATAGTATCAGTCATACCAATTATTAACCACCCCAGTTATTCGTACTCCTCACCTACAACCTCTCATTAATGAGAAAACTCTACCATTCGTAGAAGTAATGAATGTTTTTTTTTTTTTCGAAAGGACGATATCGTGAAGACCCTTCATCCTCTCACTTATTACACCCTCTATCATCACCTATCTCTCATAGAATCTAACAAACAGCCACACAAACACACAGAGAGATGCTTGCTATCTCTTTTTCTTTTTCTCTCTCCATATATATATACGTTATCCCTATGCGTGCTACCCCTGTCCTGCGATTGGCTTGTATCCAGACTGTGCCACCGGCGTAAGCACCTGCTGTCCCAGTCGAAGATTAACATCTGTCGCCGCAACGCCCGCACCGCCGCGTCGGCCAGAGCGATTCTCCTCCATTTGTTCTGCTGATTGTGCGATTAACCGCTCCTGTTCCTCGCGCGTCACTTCACGTGTGGCAGTCCGCTTAAACATCATCCCACTCCGCTGCGTGATCATGAGACGTCGAACGTGGAACGAGAGAGCGCTAGAGTGTTCATCCAGTTCCAACACACGGGAGATGAACCACTGCTGAACCACCATGTATGGAATAGTGGACGCAGAGAGACCAAAGAGTGTTTTGCCTATAGTTGGAGTGTTGCGCACAATCCATGATGATTTTCCAACCTTATCTTTACCATCAATGGGAGCTATAGCGCGAACCACACGGTGCCATGCAAAGCGTGAACTTATTTTGTAGCCAAGATAAAAAAATAGTGGCATTCCCACAAAAGTACTGAGCATCCCCCTTTCAATAAGTCGCATCTCATATGGACTTAAGTTCTCTTCGTAGTTCTGAAGAAATCGTACAAAGTCAGCACGGGTGTATGGTTTTGTCTTTTCATCAAAGTTCATCATCGCCATACCGGCTGTAACAGTGCCAAGTTCACGCACGCCACCACCCCCACCGCTGCTGCTGCTGACACCGCTGGGAACCACCATGGGAGAAAACAATAGCAGTACTTAATAATAATAATAATAATAATAATAATAATAATAATAATAATAATAATAATAATAATAATAATAATAAATAATGATAATAATAATAATAGATAAGTAAATAAAACCAACAAATAACGGTAACAATAACCACAAATAAAAACGGCTACTAAAAAAAAAGAGAGAAGATTCCCTTCTTCTGTTGCTTCCGAGTACCCACTTATGTTTTCACCTTTATTGGGCTATATTCATTTTATCAATTATTTTTTTTTTTATCACCGATATGTGAAGAAGAAAGATTGGTAGAAAGAGAAAGAAAGAGAGAGAAACATAGACTTTTATTCAATCATAAACCCAGTGGTCCTTTTAAAGTTTTTAATCCTTCCTTAGCATTCTTTTTTTTTTTTTGACCTTTCTAGTTTTCGACTAATTGGCATGACATGACTACACCTCTCATCTTGCACGACAACGAGAATGCACAGCAATGAAATAAATAAATAATAGAAAAAGAAAAATATATAAGAAAAAAAGCATCATGAATAAAATAAAAGGAAGCATTTCAAATATAATGACTTTAAGAAGGTATTCTCTTTCCTGTTTCTGTTGTTTTTTTTGTTTTTGAACGACACCTGTGCATACCATTGGGCTAAATAAAAATAGGGGAAAATGAAAAAATAAAATAAGGAGTGTCGAAAAAAAAAAAAAGAATGACTGAGTGAATGAAATACATAAACAAATACTGAGCACTCCGTATGTTGTAGGCAAGGATAGACAGTGTTAGCAGAGAAAGAGTCATATATATATATATATATATATATATACCATTAAACAGGAAGGTCTACCTTAGGCGACCACTGCAGAAACAAAATAAATAAGAAAGAAAATAAACAACAAGAAAAAAAAAAGATAAGGAAAAAATGAATAATACAAAAATAAAAGTCTTTATATCTCACTTTATACTTTAGTTTCTTTTTTTTTTCATGTCGCAGTACATTTTCTTGTAAAATTGATCATTTTCCTGTTCTAGAGACCTCCTTTTATCCGCTCTTATTGGTCATGTTGCCGTACTCAATATAAAATAAAAACAAATGCGAGCTGTACTAAAATAAAAATAGTGAAAAATAACATGAATGAGAAATAGAAATAATAAAAGTCATAAAAATAAATGCATCTTTGAATGTAAACATGAGTGAGAGTAATAAATGCATAAATGGGTTTTCGTTTTTACTTCTTAGTTGTACTACTTCCGTACTTTGTCTCTTTTTTCTTTTTTTTTTTTTTCATCAGACTAACAATTCCTTTCTTGTTTTCTTTTATTCGGACTTATTTCGTTTATGACAGCTTCAAAAGTTTTATCAGTCATACACTTTGATAGGTCCGCGCAAGTAATATAATATAGTATAAATAAATAAATAAATATATATATATATATATATATATATATATTAGTAGAAAGATTAGTACATGTAGAAACAAAGAAAGATATACATTACACAGACAAAAAGAGAGAAAAGAATAGATACAAAGATAGTTCTGCCTTCTGAGGAATGAAGGGCGTTGATCATGATGAAATCAGAATTACAACACCACACAGAGAGAAATCAACTACATAAAGTAAAAGAAAAAAAGAGTCTGTTTTCACTGAATGTTTACTCATTCACTCATTCACTCACTGTGTGAAACGAAATATCGTCAAGTTACTATTATTTTTTCTTTCTTTCATTTCCATCTTTTTTTTCTTTTCTTTAAAATATGAAACAAAAAAGAAAAACCAGGAATATAAGAGTAAACGACGGGTATGAATAGCCAGAATGAAAGAAATACGAAAAAAGATACCAGCATTCAATATGCATACGCCCTACACATTTTGAAGGTATTTTCTCTCTCCTTTTATTAATATTTACTTGTTCACTTCAGCGTATGTGTGTTTCTTTTTTTTTTTCTTATTATTATATTGTTTATTTATTTTTCGCATTTCCTCCTATTCATCAGCTATTGTTCTTCACTCGTACGTCCGGTGGGGAGAGATTCGTTATCGCGATAATAAAAAAGCAAAAGTCCGTGTGTATGTATATCAAGACACACAGAGAAGAAAAGAGATAAGCAAATAAATAGAAATAAATAAATAAATAAAAGATCCACACATACTTCATTACACCGCGCCTCTAAAGAATTGTGTACTCATTTTACTTTTTTTTGTATGACTCATACCGTCATTCTAAGCATTAAGAATAACAATAACAGTTATTTAAATAAAAATGTGTACAATACAGAGCCGGTGGGAAAGAAAAGAATGTTAGAGGATCGCACTTCAGTAGAGAGCAAGAATAAATGAATGAATCCATGTGGAAGAAAATAATTTCTTTATGAGGGAAACAAAAAAAACCAGAAAAACAACCAAAAAAAAACACTTAACAAATAAGAAATCGAAAAAAAAAACACAATTCCGTTTTTTCTATTTTACTACACCTTTATAGGCATATATATATATATATATATATATATATATATATATATATATATATATTGCATGTTTGTTTTATCCTTTCCTTTTTTCGTTATTAAGACCTGTAATCAGGGGCGTGAGCTCATACATTTCTTTTCTTCTTTTATTCTTCACGACTCTGATCAACAAATTCACCATCTTCACACTGCAGCTCTTTCTCTTTTTCCTTCTCTCTCCCTCCCTTTCAGTAAATATATAAATATATATATATATATTACCTTTGTCATTATTGCTTGCATTCAGCCATCATATAAATACCCGCTGAGCATTCTTTTCTCTTTTTTTTCTCTTTTGTTTGTTTCTCAGCAGTTCCCCTCATCCTTTATTACTCTCTTTGGGGCCTTTTTTATTTTTGTTTGTCGCACTCCACTCCATTTACACAGACACAAGTGTAATAGTATATCTTTGTCAGTTGCTTTTGTTTCTCTCATGAAACTCCACCGCATGTGTAGAAGTTTTTTTTTCCATTTTTTTTTTCTACTGACTTTCTTCCGTATTGCTTTCGCTCTCTCTCTCTTCTCTAGAGATAGATATATCTCCCCTACGCGGGTGCCCCCACAACACGTGAGGTGCGATTAACATCGGCATATGTCATTGATCCTACTTTATCACGATGTCTCTGTTGTTCTTTTCCTTCTTCTAACTGTTCTTTTTGTGCTGTATTGCCTCTACTCTCTTCGCCGCCTGATAATTGACTGCTTGCAGCGCTGGGCGTTAGCGACGGGGGCGACTCATCATCGTTGCCAGATGTCGTTAACTTCAGTGGTGCAGTAGACGTATTTCTATTATTATTATTATTATTATTATTATTATTATTATTATTATTATTAGAACTATTCTTCGCTTTACCCCGCACTGTTACTATTGCCTCTTCTTTTTCTTCTTTCTGTTTCTGTTCCTCTCGCAGTGCTGCTTGTGGGGGTGTGAGAGTGTTGGGTGACGCAATCGCGCTGCTGCCGCTGCCGCTGCCATCGCGTATATTTAAATGACGATTTGCCCAGAAATAAATGCGATGTGGTGGATCACGCAGAATTGACAGTGGCGGGACAACTTCCGTAGTGTGATTTTCTTCATATATTGGACTTTCAACGTAAATACCGCCCTTGTATGGATCCCGCTGCATTCGACGGCGGCAGTTGTGATTACTGTCATTACTGTCATTATGCATATAGTTCATATTATTACTATTATTATTATGATTAGTAGTAGTAGTAGTTGTTGTTGTTGTTGTTGTTGTTGTTGTACTATTAATAGTGTTTGGCTGTAGAGTTCTGTCCTCTAAGCCCATCATATTCATATTGGCATCTACGGGCATTATGAGATGTCTACAAATCTCCTGCGGTGCCATTCCACACGCGGCGTTGTATTCCTCTTCCATATTGTACGCGTCTGCCCCAACCGGACACGGCGGGGAAATACCAGACAAGCTGGAAGAAGGACGGGCGTTGTGAGAAGTGAGTGATGGATATTGAGATGATGCATTATTATTATTTTGATGATGATGGCGATGGTTAGCCGCCAGGGCAGCGGCATTCATCATATATTCCTGCAGCATAAAAAAACACATCTCTCGACTTAACTGTCCGGAGAGAATTCCATTTCGTACATCATCCCGCCTACTCCGCATCGCACCTCTTGGCCGTGGCAG
The DNA here is from genome assembly GCF_022059095.1 of Trypanosoma melophagium. Lineage (NCBI taxonomy): Eukaryota > Euglenozoa > Kinetoplastea > Trypanosomatida > Trypanosomatidae > Trypanosoma > Trypanosoma melophagium. Next base: position 757,054 of record NW_027125189.1, on the reverse strand, counting down.
CATACCTCCACGTGTTTGTGAGGAATTGGATTGAAAACCGTTACCGCGTCTTATCTGTGTTGCTCGCATTGACTTTGCGGGCGATGTTCCATCAAAGGGAATGGGATCAATGTAGGTGTCAATAGGAGAAACAGGTTGAATACAGCCTGCCACATTCTTATTACTTGTTGTACTAGTTGTACCGTTAAGAATACCATTACTATTACCACTACTACTACCACCACTAGTAGTAGTAGTCTTACCAGCAGTAGTATTATTAGTGTTATTGGGTGTATGGGTACTAGCAGTGATAACAGCTGAGTGAAAACGAGGATTGCTTCTCATTCCCAGATGAGGTGGTGGAGGATCTGTATGTGTACGACGATGTTCTTGTGGGAATTGCGGTTGTTTTTCAACCCCCACACGCATCTTCACTTGCACCGATTGACATCCACCAAGTGATTTTCCCTGCAACTCTACAAATGCCGCCTTCGCACTGCGGGCATCTTCAAAGGTAACGAAAAGCGTTTCAGATGAGGCACGATGAAAGTGAAAAATATCATATGGTCCCACTGCCAACTGCACATCTTCGAAACTGACATTCTTATCAACTCCCTGAATGTGCAGTGTGCAGCGGGCACGGGAAGAGGCATGCGATGAGGGGCCAAATCGAGTTTCCGTCGCTGTTGAGATTGTCTCTACTTTGCGTGATCTTTGGGCGGCTGCTATTAATATGCGTGTACTTTTCATATCATTCATTCCGCAGGGGATAACATTACGCACGGCAGGGATATTTATTAAATATGAGGCCGGCACTGTGAGCCGATCATCCATGGCCGTCAGTATGGCCGCTGGTGAGGCGGGATCATCCCTCCTGTTATTTTTGTTTGTATCGTATATCTCACTTACATGGCCGCGAAGGTGTTCAAACGAGAGAAGATCCTCCAATACACAGCGGAGATTATCAAGTGTGGCTTCATCGTGTAAAAGGAATCCATCCTCAATGGGGCGAGGAGGTTCCAACTTAGTGCCAGACAGTTTTGTGCCTTCTGCTGTTATTGCCGTTATGTTTGGTGTGTCCGATTTTGTTGCTTTTGTTGTTGTTGTCGTCGTCGTTGTTGTTGTTGTCGCCTTCATATTGTTATTTTGTTTTTTGTTTTGTTTTTTGTTTTCCTCTCTTACTCACTCTCTTTGTAACGTTTTTTTTTTCGCTTTGTTTTTCTTGTTTTTTTTTTTTCTCCTTTTTTTCTCGCTATCAAATGTTTTCGTCTATGTACGAATTTTTATTGTCGTCTCTTGATAAATTTTGTGTCACTATTGTCGTTGATTTCTTTTGTTTGTTTGCCGTTCTCTCTCACACAGGCACAAATAATTTTCTCTTCTTACCCTACAATAAATTCCTGTAGGAATGTATTTATATATATTTCAAATACAAATGTATATATATAGAGACAGAGAAAAGGGAAGAAATAAAGAGAGAAATGGGACGCCTCTCGTATTGATCTAAACGAAACCCCTATTCGTTGCTCTTTTTTTTTTTGTGTGTGTGTATGTGTATCTTCTTTCCTTATTTCTAAGCGTAGTTGTGTTGTAACCTTCGCTTTCTTTTTTCTTTGGTATTTCTTTTTCTCTTCGGTTTCTTTGTTTTTGTTGTTCTTTTCTTCTCTTTTTTCGATATTTCAATACCTGAATGTGTTTCTTGTATTTTTTTTTCCGTTTTTTTTTTTTTTTCTTGGATCCGTTTTGTTTTGTCCTTACGTATTTCTTCTCCTACGTGAACCGCACTGATACACGAAAGACGATACCACTCGACTATTAATATTGTAAAAAAAAAAAGAAATTATTAAAGCAAGAAATTAAAAAAAGAAGAAAAGACAAAAAAAGAAAAGAAAGAAAAAAATTGAAGAAAACAGAAAAAAAGGAAACGCTTCAAAACAATAAGTACGATATTATTTTTTCACAACAGTCGTAATAGTAGAATTAATAGGAGCAGCCTCCATGCATAAGAAGGTGGCACATCATGGGTGGATAATGTTGTGCGTAATGAATCATGTGCGTGACTGAAATGAGTGAAAGTACCAGAGAGAGATATAAAGAGAAACGGAATAGAGAAGAAGTGTAAACAACAAAGAATTTTCTTTTTTGCTTTTTTTTTTTTTTTTTTGTTTGCTCCTTCTCTTTTCTTTTTTCATTCTTTTCCATAACTCTTATCCAATTTACTCGGAGGATCCGCTAAAATGAGGGCGAATACAAGGAAAGAAAATGCAGAAAAGATCCACTTCCATTTTCTCATTAACTCTCTTACCTTTTTTCTTTCTTTCTCACACACACAAAGAAACATATAAATACTTAATAAACCTCTTTCTTTTTCTTTTTTCGTTGTTTTCTTTCTTTCTCTTCTTTTTTTTCTTTTTTTTTTTTGCTGATCATGTTCATGCTTTCTTTCCTTTCATTTTTGTGTTTGGTTTTCTGGTTCATACTATCGTTTCCCCAGTTTTTTTTGTTTTCTCAGCGTCCTGATGCATTAAAAAAGTTACTCCGTCTCATTTCCACCACACTTACAGCGAGGAAGACACACACAAACAAACAAAAGGGGAAGGAAGGAGGATGGGGCGAGAGAAAACGTACAGGAGAGAAAAAAAGATATATATATATATATATATATATATGTAATAAGGGGGCGAGTGTCCTTACTACTACCGCCACCACTCCATCATCATCATCTGCACTCACTCAAAGAGAGAGAGAGAGAGATATTAACAGACGCTCATAAACAAGACGAAAAAGAAAAGGAAAAAACACACACATACGTACATATGCCTCTAACTTTCTCTTTTTCCTTTTCTTTTATTCCTCTCTCTCTATCTCTCTTTTTTCCCCCTCTCCATCTTGTTTCTCCCGCTAGTACTTTCATTGGCGGTATGTACACAAACACGGCTTATATGTTTAATATTATCTGGGTGTAAATGTATCTATCTCTCCCTTTCTCTCTCTCTCTCTCTTTCTCTCTCTTTCTCTTTCTCTCTCTCTCTCTATCTCTCTATCGCCCACGCTCCTCCTCGTCCTCTGGGTTCAGTCGGATGCAGTCATCAATGCGGAGCACTGTGACGGCGGCCTCTGTGGCGAACTGCAGGGACTTCACTTTACTCGGCTGTGGCTCCAGCACGCCTGCCTCAACGTTGTTTCGCAGTGTGCCCTCGATGAGATCGAGACCGCAGTGGCGTGCCTGCGGCTGCTGCTGTTCCTCGCTGTGTGCGACGCGCAGCCGGGCGACGAGTTCCGTGGCGTCGAGTGCGGCGTTGAGGGCGAGTGTCTTTGGAATGACGAGCAGCGACTCCGCAAAGGCGGCGATGGCGAGTTGCTCGCGTGAGCCGAGGGTGTGGGCGACGTTTTCGAGATAAACGGAGAGAGCCGCCTCGACTGCCCCGCCGCCGGCCACGACGCTCTGCGCCTCGAGGGTGCGGGCGACGGCCCAGAGGGCGTCATTGAGGGCCCGCTCCATCTCCTCCAGCACCATGTAGTTGGCGCCGCGGCAGACGAGACTCGCACAGACCGCACTCGCCGTGCCGCTGATGATAATCACATCGTCCTCGCCAAAGCGCTCCTCATACACGCGGGAGGCCGCGCCGAGCCAGGCGGGATCAAACACCTCCTCGCCGTCCAGATCGGAGAGGGTGTGCACAATGCGGGCACCGGTGGCTTTGGCAATGCGGCGCATGTCGTCCTTCTTCACGCGGCGAACCCCAAGGATTCCCTCATCCACCATGTACTTCATCATGCTGTCCTCAATACCCCAGGAGGTGAGAATGACATTGGCACCAGCCGCAATCATCTTCTTAATACGCTCCTTCGTGATGTCAAGCTCACGCTGGCGAATCGCCTCCGCCTTGGTGGGGTCTGTGATGGTGATGTTGATGCCTAGCTTCATCTTCACAGCACGAAGATCAAAGTCAATAAGGGCAATGCGGGCATTCTCCACAGAGGTAGGCATACCTTGCGCCGCACGAGAGAGACCAAGAGCAACACCCTGTAAAAGTACCGATTCTCGTGAACTCTTACCATGTTGAAGCAAAATGCTCACCGCCTTACGAGGATATACCACATCACCAAAATCATTCACCGTCTTTACAGAAAGGATCGCATCCACAACCATCTTGGCAAAAAGGTCAGAATCAGAATTAAGAATCTTACTGCTCATTGAAGTGCGAGCAACATTTAACAAGACGTCCTTACCCAAAGAATCCACAGGAACACTTAAGGTTGTCTGAAGGTACCGTACGGCCTCACGTAAGGCAAGTTTGTAACCGGCAATAATGCTTGTGGCGTGAATACCAGAGACAATAAGGTCCTGAGCCCTCTTAAGCAACTCTGATGCGAGAATCACGACAGAGGTTGTGCCATCACCAATCTCCTTATCTTGTAATTGGGCGAGATCCACAAGGAGACGTGCGGCGGGGTGTTCCACATCTAGACTCTTGAGAATTGTTGCTCCGTCATTTGTGACACACACATCCCCAATGTCATCCACCAGCATCTTATCGAGGCCAATAGGTCCAAGTGAGGACTTCACAACGTTGGCCACCGCCAATGCTGCAGTTACGTTCTCACGGCGAACCGACAATCCACTTGTGCGGGTACCGTTGATTCCTAGCGCCGCCTTTTGCTTGGTTTGCATTTTCTTTATGAGGCTTAATGAAGTAAATCTTCTCAAGAATGAATAAATAAATCAATAAGAAAAGAAACATTAAAAAGGAAAAGAAGAGATAATTAAGAAAAAAAAATGTAGGCAGAGTCAGTAACATAAAGTGGGTGCTTATTGTTTTACTATCCAAGAATAAGAAGAAAAAAAGCTGCAGCAACAAACAAAATTAAATCCCTCACAAACAGAGAAATACGGACACGAATTCTAACTTCTCACGTTGGGGAGAAAGATAAAAACAACAACGACAACGACAACAAAACAAACAAACTAGACAGAAACATACAGACACGGAAGGGGAAACCTTCTCCTTTCCCTTTTCCTTTCCCTCTCCCTCCAACTCGCTCGTCTTCACTTCCTTACACACTTGGATGCACTACTACTCCATCCCCTTAAGGGGAGAAAGGAAAGACATCTCATGCTCAACCTGCTGACATTAAACGGTTCGCACTTCTCGAAAGAAAAGCAAAGAGAATCCCAGCCACTACAAGAACCATTGAAAAGAAAATAATAACTAAAAAACCACCCATATTTTTACGAACTGTCGAGTACACAACACCAGTACAAACCACTGTAGACATTGGAGGAAAAGATGGACAAACCGGACAGACCTGTTCCACCCATTCTGGTGGTTCACTTGCGTTGTAGCAATCCTCAGGAACACAACAACCAAATTGGAATCCAGAGCAATTGAAACGTTCTTGTAAATTACAAATATCATAATTTTCTCCTTTTTTTGTATCATTTACACTACGTTCCCAAGAGTAAAGAAATAACTTGGGATCCATCACATTAACTCTGGCATCTCGATCATATATAGCCGCAACAATAATAAGCACAATCAGTGCTACGAACAAAAAAACCAAAAGGGCAACGTAAACTAACAAAAACATCATTTGTCGTTGTCGTATCCAGATAAAACCAAATATAGTAAAAAGCCATAGAATGATCCCTAAAATAAGGGCAGACAAAGCGATATTACTACAAGTTCCACATAGACGGACAGCTGCGTTACTACGAGCAACAATACCAGACATAATTAATAGCATTGATGCCACTATAAAGGTAAAATTAATAAAAATAAGAGCGTAACCAAAAAGAGATCGAAGAGTTTCTTTAGAATAAAGAGAACCCCGATCTATATTTTCCATCGGTTCATAGTTTCCTTTATTACCACTAGTATCACTCATTTGGCTATCATTACTATTCCGACGATGATACGAGCTCCAAGAATTTACTTGCTGTATGACCCTTGGTGATGTGTTTGAAGTATTCCCACGAATGCTTCTAGAAACTTGAGAACTAAGCGGTTCACGTGGATCCGTCTGGATACTGTCGTTAAGTATATTGTCTACGAATGAATCTCCACATTTTTCTTTTTTTGTTCCTCGCATGGAGTACTCCACACAGAGAAACCCAGAGACCCTTTATATATATATATATATATATATATATATATATCAGCCTTTTTCTTTCTGATCCTATAGCTTTGTTATGTATAACCAATTATTATTTTTATTTGTTGGATGTTCAGTAAAAACAAAGGAGACAAAAAACAATCATAAGTAATGGAAACAACAGGGAGCACAAATAAATAAAAATAAACGAAAAAGAAAAAAAAGGGTTGAAATGAACGGGGGAAAGAAAAAGATTAACGCAGCAAGATGAATGTATACCGTAAGGGCACTTATCATGGGTATCCCATCACATTCTACCATCTACCACGAAAATTAAGTCTGACTGGTGTTGATGTTAATAATGATGATAATGATGACTTTTTGTGTTTGCGTCATTTTCCCCTTTTGCTTTGAGTCTCCCTTTCTTCTTTTGCGTTTTTTTTTTTTTTTTGTCACTCTATTTGTGTGTACATGCGTGCACGTGAGTGTAATTTTGGGGTATTATTTCCAATCCTTTTTTTATTACATACTCTGTAAAATAATGACGCTCTTTTTTTTTCTTTTTTTGTACGTTTTCATTCTCAAACATTTCTTTTTTTTGTTTGTTTGTTTTGCTTTTTCCCCCTTCTTTTTTGTCCTTTTTCACCTTTGACTTCCCCGGTGACCACAAGACACAAACTAACATCCCCATCATTATCACACTCACACAACCACCACTTTATTTATTTTGAAGGGGTGGTGGTGGTGGTGGTGGTGGTGGTGGTGGGTAATAATAATAATAATAATAATAATAATAATAATAATAATAATATTCACTAAATCTTTGCCATTGTCTTCTTTGCATTTTCCTGCCGTTGTCGGAGTTCATACTCACGCTTCAGCAGTCCCCTGAAGTATTTCACTGTCTTTACTTTCAGTTCCATCGTGGCGTCCTCATCGACGCAGAGCACCGCAGACGGATGCAACTGCAGGGCGGTGATAGGGTGGACGTGACTGATGCCGCCCTCCACGCAGCGCGCCACCGCGACCGCCTTGTTTGCGCCTGTTGCGATGACGAGTACATTGCGGGCCCGCATGACTGTTTTAATGCCGACGGTGAGGGCCATCGTTGGGACTTTACGCATATCATTGTCGAAGAAACGGGCGTTGGAGACGATGGTCTCCTCGTTGAGGGACTTGACGCGGGTGACGCTATCGAGACTGCTGCCGGGCTCGTTGAAGGCGAGATGGCCGTCGGTGCCGACCCCCGCGAGGAAGAGATGAATGCCACCCATCAGCCGGATCTTATCTTCATAGCGCTGGCACTCTTGAATGAGATCGGGCACCGTACCGTCGAGGAGGTTGCGGTTCTCCTCAGGGATATCCACAAAGTCAAAGAAGTTGGTCTTCATGAAGTAAAAGTAACTCTGGGGGTGCTCGCGGGGGAGACCGACATACTCATCCATGTTAAATGTAACCACATTGCGGAAAGAGACACGACCCTCGCGGTATGCCTGAATGAGGCGCTGGTATGTCTTAAGTGGAGAATCACCAGTGGGAAGTCCAAGCACGAATGGGCGATCTTTTGTTGGGCTAAAGTCACGGATCATACCAATAATGTACTCCGAGACGTAGTCGGCCACAGCGTCGTCATCCTTGGAAATCACTATACGCATGATGAATAACGATGATGATGAATGATTATTTTGTGTGTATGTGTATGTGAGTTTTTGCCTTTTGACTAGTTGGCGGCAATGCCAAGAAGATAATTAAGGAGAATTACTTCTTTTTTTTATTTTGTTTTTTTTATGTTGTCGGTGTGTTGCTTTGTAAAGGGGGTACAACAAATACCCAAGTATACATCAGAATAAAACATTCACACAAAGAAAGAAAAGAAAAGAAAAAGAAAATGCACAAGTAGAAACAGGAAAAAAAAGATAAAAAGAATCAGCTGCAGAGAAACTGCGACAGTAAAAAGAAAGAAAAACAAGAAAAGAATGGAAAGACGAAATGCGTTGCGTAGGACAACTTCACAAAGACGCAAGGAAAACAATAAAAGCAGATATTTTTCAGTTTCTGCCGCCCACTACATCCACACAAATCCTGATACAAGAGAAGCAGGAGTTTGCGTACTAAAAAGAAAAAAAAGGCATGCATGAACACTGAGGGAAAAAAGTAAAAAAAAAAGATAAAAGAGTGGAGACAAAACAAACAAAGAAAAAGAGGGGAAAGAGATGGTGGGAAAATGGTACGATGCAGAGGATATGCAAAGTAATGGGGTTTCAACGCCCAAACAAAGAAAAAACATCAATCCCCGCACATGCCAGCTGGTGAATACAGCGAATCCCACTGAGCACATACAGACAATCAAACATACAGATATACAAGCAGACATACAGAGATAAAAAAGCGTAAAAAAAAAAAGAGAAAGTAAAACAAACACACACACTCACACAGATGCAAATAAAGAAAACAGAGAAAAAAAGAAACACAGACATAGTCGATACATCGAGGCGTGTAGTCCGATACTTTCTCCTCCCTCACTCCTTCCATCTCACCAAAATATCTTTATCTCCCGTTTGTCAAGAAAAAATGGACTAATACGGGAGAAAAGGCGTAATAATGGAAAAAAAAAAACATCCCTCCTTTACTCCCTCCACCTCCCAATCCAAAGCTACACTTCACCACCATATAAACTAATAAATCTGTATACGTATTCTGACCAGTTTAAGCTCATTCCTTTAACTCGGATACTCTATTTATTTTTTAGTTGCTATTTTTTTTTTTTTGCTCTCCTTTCTCATCCCCTTTGTATTGAATGAACGTAAACAAATACGTGTAGCGTTGTCAAAAATGTAACATTTAACTTCATTTATCTTTTTGAAGGGGCATCATGGAGTGAATATTTTTGCCCTGAAACATTGTTGTAAGTATTACTATTTCCTGGACCTCCTGGGGATGCTTCTTTCATCCCTCCTGGTCCCATTTCACGTCTGGCTTGTTTTTTCTTGTGTTTAGTGACATTGTTGCTATTATTGCCATTTCCAGCACCTACATTCGATGTTGTGTGGGTGGTAGGAGTAGTGGTAGTTTGCGCCTTATTTGTATGAGTACTAGGTGCTAACTTTTGTCCTGAACTGTTATTACCATCTCGTATAACAGATAATGCATTAAGGGCTACAGTACTAGTAGTGGTATATGGTGCCTGTACAGGTGAAGTTCTATCACTTGGTAATGCAGGAAACAAAGGGTAATTAAGTTTGAGTTGTTTTTTGAGTGATCCTGCCTTCCACTTTGCCCCTTGACCACTTTTATTCATAGTACAAATTCCCTTTCTATTTCCACGAGCCCCTACTGGTGAATTTGGATTAATACCAGATATTTTCTGTACTCTATGATTAGAGGGAGAAGAAGGATTCATAGTATTCACAGCGTGACCTCCACCGGCGTATTTCATTGTCTGAACTGGACTAGCGAACATTTCACGTGTTCCTTTATTTTCTGACTTATTTGTATTTTTCATACCGTTACGCATTGGTGTTGATGCATTCGGATAAGGTGGATGTTGACGACTGGAAATAGTTGGAAGTTCTCCCGTACCTCCCGTATTACTACCTGCAGTGGAACCCAAATAGTGATTCCATAGGGCTCCCAATTGCTGAAAAGACGCCGCAGCTCCTCCTCCAAGACCAACACTACTACTACTATTACCTCCTCCTCCTCCTCCACCAACACTACTAATACCATTTACACCACTTTCACCAACCACAATTGTAATAGCGGTACCGGCGAATAGAGAAGAACTTTTATTTCCCATTGAACTCCCATCAGTTCCTTCCATATTCCCACCTTGTGAAACCGCTAATAGTGGGAGCATGAGATCTCCTCCTCCTACTACTCCTCCTTCCTCAAGCTCCGTTCCTAGTGTATGTACTTTGGAATGTAAACTTAGCGGGCTAGAAACAATCTGGGGTTCTACATTGGATTTAAGACCTTGTTGGGATTTTTGAAAGAGTCTACGCAGTTCCACTTCATATTCCGCTCTAAACTTGTCTTCTGTAAAGTATGGGAAATTCATAAGTGCCGCACACGAAGGACGCTCCGCCGGATCCGTGCGCAAGCACGCCGTCAGAAACTCTAACCACGGCTCCGGAGATTTGTGAAAACGTTGACGTAGCGTCAACTCGACAGGTGCTGATGGAAACATAACACGGCGATACAAACTGTTGTGTTCAAAAATGTCAACCATTCGATCTGGCACGGGTCCGCATGTGCGGAGAATAAGTGAAAGTTGATCCAAGTCGGATTCTCCGGGAAAAAGGGGTTGCCCGTCTGACAACTCCGAGAAGATACATCCGATGGCCCATACATCCACAGCTTTGCCATAGGAGACATCTCCCACTAACAACTCTGGTGCACGATACCAACGTGTAGCAACGTAATCTGTATATTTCCCTTTTGAACTTAACTGTCTTGCAAAACCAAAGTCACAAAGCTTTAGTAAACCTTCCTTTGATACTAATATATTTTCTGGTTTCACATCACGGTGGATAATGTTATGAGCATGACAGTAATCCACTCCATTAAGTAGTTGATAGGTGTAGCGGCGTACATCCTCTGGTGGTAATCCATGCCGTTTCTCTTCAATGAGTTGTAGTATTGTGTTCTCCACGTACTCAAAGACAAGATACAACTTTCCATCACGGCGAAATACATCCAAGAGTGAAATAACATTTGGGTGTCGTAATTGCTTCAATACCCGAATCTCACGCAGAGATGTCTTACGCACATGATCATCGTCCTCTGCCTGTTTGTACTTCTTAATAGCAACCAGTCGTCCAGTAGCTCTGTGGCGTGCCTTCACAACTACACCGTACGTCCCCTCGCCGAGAACACCTAATGTCTCGTATCCTTCCATGAACAGTAGACGTCTGTTTTCAAACACTAACAGCAACACTCACTATAGCTACTACACACCAACAACAACAATAATAATAATAACCACTATATAACTTTATTATTTTTCTTTTTATAGTCTTTGCCTTTTATTTGTTTTCTTCTTCTTTTACCCCTTCTCTCTTCTTCTTTCTTTTTATATGACTTTTTTCCCTTGCTCGCCGTTTTGACTGGTGCTGATGAGTTCAGCTCCACAAAGAGAACGCACAACACAAGCAAAGAGAAACGGTGAAAGCAGCCTGCGATGCCACACTAAATGTCACTAAGAGTAGCAATACGGCAGAGCTGCGGGCAGACAAAACCACCCAACTATATGCTTTCCGCTCCACAATAAAAAAGAAAAGAAAAAAAGAGCATAGAAATTTTATTTCAGGTACCCAGAAGCAGTGACGTTAGTATTACAAAGGAAAAAACAAACAATAAACAAGTCTTATCTGTTGTATTTAAAACCAAAGAGAAATTATTAGTAGGGAAGCTCAGATGTTTGCAATGTCACCCGCACTATCTTCACATATTAATATTAAACGTACAAATGCTATAGCAGCACGAAGAACACCCGTTGTTATCGCAACAGGTTCAACAAAACTAATACAATTTAACTCATTTCCCTCCTCCTGATGAAATGATTCTTCACTTTCTGACTCACTACAACTACTTTCCGTATCACTACAGCAAAAATATCTTCGCCTGTCATCGCAGCATTCCTCTTCCTCTTCCTCTTCCTCCTTCTTCTTTTCTACTTGTGTTAGTGAATTCATTCCACGTCGGTAATATGTAGGATCTTCACGTATGTAAACATGCAGTGGTGCCTTTACTGTTGGTGTAAGAAAATGTATCATTTGTGTTTGGTTAAATCGCATTTCATCCGCCTCCAGATGCAACCAACAACGTCTCAGTGGGTAGTGATGTGAAGTGATATGTTTAGATAGATGTCGTGGTACTTCCAACAGGGCCTCTGCGAGTAATTGTAACACCGTCGCCACAACAGGAGTATTGAAATGCGAAAGAGCAGAGACTTTCATTGTTGTTGTTGTTGTTGTATTATCATCTACATCGGTATAACTTTTCTGTTTTAATGCCTCAGCAGCTGTACGGCGCAGTTGACGGGCAAGGGCAATGGATAAGGCACCACCTGCCCGCACAAAACCCAATCCACATTCAGAGTTTATATTACCAGAGAATAAGGATGAAGCATCTAGAGCCGTTAGTACACTTGCCGTGGACTTTAGTAGTAATGCCTTGTACATTGAAATAAGATTAGAATTTGAAGCTACTAGAAACATAGAGCCCATTCCTTCCAGATTTTGTTCGCCTTGCAATAACACATCATGGGGTTTATGCTTGTATAACTCTAGTAATACCACAGTTGTATTATTATTATTATTATTATTATTATTATTATTATTATTATCGCTCTCTCTTACCACATGGTGTGGAATGGAGGATTGAAAAATTACATTTAAAGAGTGATGTATGATACGTTCCACAGGTATAACAGCATCATTAGGGCATTCTGGTAACTCCAACTTACCACGTCTTAGTACAGCCACATCTAAAGATGAGGATATTTCATCCTTTTTAACATTATTATTATTATTATTATTATTATCTCGTCTTTCATGACGCCAGTATTGTTGACGTCGCAGTAATGCATCAAAAAGAGTTCCATCAACTTCATCTACCATAAAAATAGGGTTATTCTTAACAATATCCGTCCCACTCTTATTATTATTATTATTATTATTATTATTATTATTATTATTATTATTATTATTATTATTATTATTATTATTATTATTATTATTATTATTATTATTATCGATACGAATCTTCACACCTTCCGCATTATATCGCTGCCCATACGTTTTCACAACAGGAGGAACATAAGAAGGGGTTAAGATAACACGCACGTTATGCTTCCATGCCCATGTATATAAAATTCGTGCCGCTTCTAATTGTGCTTCATCCTGTTCTGATATTGTCCACGTCCGCTGCAATTCCCGCATTCCCTCTTTTTTTCTTTCGTTATCCCAATCTTCACTTTCTTTATTGTTATTATTATTATTATTATTATTTTCCACCTTAGAGTGGGCAAAGTTCAGTAATCCGCCCTTATCATCTATGCGTAGGAGTAACACCAAGAAAGGTTCCCGTTCACTTTCACAATTTTCCAGTATAAAGAATGGTGTTTGTGTCCCTTCGTGTACTGTCAGTGTGGAGGAAGTTGTGGGTAATACGAATGTACCACACGGAAGTACACGCGAGGCTCTAATGTTTTTCCCCAAACACGGTATAATATATGAGAATGGATCCATTAATAACGCCCGCGCACGATGTATAATGGATGGTGAATGTATTCGTCCTTTTGGAAAGGGTGAATTATATAGAAAAGAAAGAAGAAGTCTTCGAAGTATCATCAATACATCTCCTTCCACCTCTGTACACATTGTATAGTGAATACATCCCTCTAATACCTGTCGAGCTATTGTGGCACTAACGGCATGAGAATATGGCTGTACATCTCGAAGAGTTTCCAATGTCATTCTACCAATTATATCTATATGTGTCTCTATCATTTTATCATCTTTTATGGCAATTGGAAAGACTTCTTTTAAATCTCCAGGTGTTATCAATTGTTGTAGTACTCGTATCAGACAACGTCGATTCCGTGTGGCGGATAATGTATTTCGTACAGGATACTTCGCCTCAGGGGAGAGGAACTGACGCAATAGTGATACACTCATAACGAGTAGTCTACCATGTCCATCAGGAAGCGAATACCTTTTTTCTCTTCTCGATCTTGTCATAGTATTATTATTATTATTAGTAGTAGTAGTAGTGGTAGTAGTATTTAATGTAGTAGTTTCTGCAAAAAACAAATGCCACAGTACTTTCCATGCTTCAAGCGCTTTACTTCTCTGTAGGATATCAATAACCCTCAGCCGCCGCAGTAATAACGGCGCATCCACAGAAATAAACGCTGAAAGAAGACCGTGTGGTCCAATATGAAGTTCATCCACACATTCCTGCAATAACGACACAAGTGTTGAGAGTGGATGTGGTGAGGGAGGAATAAATAACGATAGCCGTCTTTCTAAGAGATACTGCGGGTATTTCTTTTTCTCCTTTTCTTTTTCCTCCTCTTCCTCTTTTATTTTCTTCTTTGATATCATACTATTTCATGTATATTTATTTGTTTATCTAGCAATCAGACATACTCTCTCTCTCTGTATATATATATATATATATATCAGTTACTGTTACTACTACTGAGGCATTGGTTATGTGTGAGGGAAATAGAAAAATAAAAACAAAAACAAAAAAGAAAGAAAAATCATATGAAAAGATATAAATTACATACACAATTCTCAAACCCCCAACAATAGCGAAAAAACAAAAAAATATATAGAAATCTCCCGAGATTTTTTTCCTCCAAAAAAGCTCTACTGAGCTACGACTCCATAGTAATAGTAGTAGTAATAATCCGACGGAAGAAGAAAAACGAAAATAAAATAAAAAAAAGAGCGTTTTCGTTTGTTTTTTTTTTTTTGTTTTTTTCCTACTCATCCCTACACACTGATATCAGCAGATAGTACTTCCTTCTCTCGGTCTACAATCATGCATGTTCAGCCCCGTATGGGAGTGAACAAAATACAGGTAAAAGCTATACACACATTCGCACACAGCAAAGGAAAAAAAAAGAACAGAAAAATAGAAATGTTTCATTACGCTGCTGCTCTAAAACGCCAAATAAAAAAAAGGAAACAAAACACGTAAAACATGGAAACAAAGAAAAAAAAAGAAAGAGAGCAGAAGAAGAAGAAAAAGGGGAGTAGGCAAAGAGAGTGAGAGAAAAAAAAGAAAAAAAACAATATATATATATATATTCCCAGTCTAACCTCCTTACTTATTCCTTCTCCTTTTCCTTCTTTGCCTTTGTCTTTCCCCCCTTCTCCTCGTTGCCGGTCTTTTCCCGTTTGGAGGATCCCTTCCTGTATTGTTCCAACTCATCGTCCTTCTGTTTACGCATCGCATCTATTGCCGGCTCGCCAAAGCCATTCTCGCCGGTGTCAAACAACCGCTTAAGAAACGGATCACTGCTGCGTCTGCCATCCGCACGCTTTGGTGGAAAAAGGGCATCAAACGGGGCCTTCCAGCGATCAATCTCGGCATCGCCGGTGGAGCGGAATTCCGTCATGTCACACACCACCGGATCGCCAATGTCGGCAAATGTGTCCGCGTCCGGTATGACGAGAACAGGACCGCGTTCGGGATCGAGTTCGATGAGTTTCGCATCAAACGGGACGAGAAAGACGATGAGATTCAACAAGGCCCGCAGTTTCGTCGCGTCCGTCTCGGCGGTGAAGATTAAATACGCCCCGTAGAGATGGGCGAGGAATCGCATGCAACGCACCATTGTCTTCATGAGTGGCATATCTCCCGTGAAGGCGTCTAATTTATTGCAGACAATCACAATAGGGAGACCAGCAAAGCGGATACGATCCTTGTCAGGATGACCCTCTCCCAATGTTCGTATACATCGATTGATTAATTTATCTGGTGTCGTTGAACCTTTCGCACGCATCTTTTGCATTATTTCATTCATTCGACGATCCACACGCTTTAACCAATACGTTACCGTTTCCCACATTGTGGAAGGATCAGAACAATCCACTACAATCATCAATATCATGGAATGAATGGTGTCTGGTGTAATAACCACATCACACAACTGCGATAATTCAGTTCCCTGAGCTAATTCCCATAAATGTGCCATTTGTGAAACATGTCGATCACTGCGTCTCGCAAAGGAGTAATCCAGCGCCGTTGTTGGCTTCAGTTTTACCCCACTTTTACTAACAGCACTACCAGATGTACTTATGGATGAAAAAATACGATGCAACACGCTCGTTTTCCCGCCACCTGAAGTCCCAACAACTAATAAGTTTACCTCTGTTTGTGTGACATGATTGTCTTTTGTGTTTAATGCAATATTCTGCCATAAATCTTTGCGTGGGTCCACAACAACTTGCGGCGTCGTTGAATTTTCTGCTGTGGTCGGTGAAGTGATCTCTTCACGTGTGGAGTCGTCGCCCGGTATACGATCAGGACTGCCGGGCTCTGCCATACCGCCTGCAGTTCCATTATTCATTGCCTTTTCAGTAGTGCTGCTCTCGCCATTCATCTCAATATGATAAATAGTCTAAATTCCCCTTATTTGTTGTTGTTGTTGTTGTTGTTTGCTTCTTTTATTTGTTTGTTTTGTTTTTCTTTTGTTCTCTTCTTCGTTTTCTTTTTTTTTTTTTTTGGCTCTGTTGGCTTTGTTGCGTTCAGATTTTTGTCCGAGTCTCTTTCCTTCCTCTCTATTTACCCCTTTCACTTTCAATAAATTTGTACTTTCTTATTGGTATCTGTCTGTACCGATGTATATAAATATATAAATATGTATTTCTTTCTGTACTGTACGTATTTGAGTTTGTTTGTGATTCGATGTACTTTTTTTTTTTCTTTGCTGAATCCTTCTTTTCTTCCTTCTCTTTGTTTGTTTATTTGCGTTACTCACAATTCTCAGAGAGGCGGAGAGGGGAAGCCGGCAGTAGTAAAACACAGCAGCGCCGACTTGGAGCTAAAGGGCAAAAGAAAAAAGAAAGAAATAGAAAAAGAATATATATATAATATTGGACGGTACACTTATGGGAATTATAAATAAACATGTATAAACCAGAAATACACACACAGAGAAATGGAGATAAATAAAAGCGTATATACAGAGTAATATATATAATATATAATATATAATATATATAGTATATATATACTTGATGTTGTATACCATAGTCAATAGAATGACCCATTACAACACCCTTATATTTCCCACCCTTAAAACATCATTCCTCCTCTTCTCCACTGAACGGCAATGATGTTTTAACGGACGTAGGGGTTGCGTGAATAGAGTAGAAAAGAAAAACAATAAAAAAAGGAATAAAATAAAGTACAGAAAAATAAAAATAAAAACGGACGTTTTCGCCTTTTGTTGATATTATTATTATTATTATTATTATTATTATTATTATTATTATTATTATTATTATTATTATTATTATTATTATTATTATTATTATTATTATTATTAATTGTGGTCTTTTTGCCGTACCACATTCAAACTCAGCTTTACAGATCATCCTTACCGAGATGGTGTGTACCCAAACCTTTTTTTTCATTATATACATTTATTTATTTATTTATTTATTTATTTATTTTATTCCTTCTTTATTTTCTTTTATTTTCTCCCTTACAATTTGAACTCATTATAATATTCAGTTTCACTTCCTTTTTTTCTTTCCATTTTCTTTGTTTTTTTATGATTATCCATATCCCTTTAATTGTACATTTTTTCTCTTTTTTTTTTCTTTCTTGCATCAAAGTTTTTGTTTTTGGTTGTTCTTTCTCCACCCATGGCATCGGTTAAGCACATTCAATAAGCACATATGTTTTTTTAATTTTTTCTCCTTATAAGAATTCTTGTTCTCTCTTTTATTTCACTCGGTTTCTCTCTTTTTTCTTATTTTTCTTTATTATTACCATTACTATTATTACTATTATTATTATTATTATTATTATTATTATTATTATTACTATTAATAATAATAATATTAATAGTAATAATAGTAATTAGTAATAATAATTAGTAATAATAATAAGAGATAAATGCTTTATCAACGTAAAAATAAAAGAAAAAGACGGACACTAACTAGTAATAGTAATAAAAATAAGCCATGAAAGAAGAAAGAAAGAAAACAACACTTCTAGTTCTCGTCATTTCAAACAGTATGAACAACACAACAGAGAATAATAATAATAATAATAATAATAATAATAATAATAATAATAATATTTAAAAAGAAAGAAAGGCAAGAGGGGCGTATAACGTGAAACACGAATACAGAAGAAAAGAAAGAAAAAGACATACGAAGGCAAAGTCCCACAAACACACACCCACTTATATGCACATACGCACAGAGAGAAATAGAAATAAATACACAAGTACAGGGAAAAAATAAAAAAAGAAAAAACAAGAAAAAGCAAATGGAGTACACAAATAAAAAGAAAAGAAAAGAGAACAAGCAGAACTAAAAATGCAGTGAAAATACAACAACAAAGAAAAACAAAAAATGGAAATGAAACACGGAATACAGAAACACAAACAGAATTTTGTAAAAAAGTATGCACGCTTCAACAGAAACAAATAAACACAGATATATATATATATATATATATATAATATTAATAATAATAAAGAACCCAGATAGTACACTAATGTGTGTAAGAGAAGACCAAAAAAGAAAAGGGAGACAAAACAAACAAAAAAAAAGTGAATAGACACCACACGGAAGTAATAATAATAATAATAATAATAATAATAATAATAATAATAATAATAATAATAATAATAATAATAATAATGAGAATGAGAAAGAAACGAGAATTACAACGGCAATTCATGCGTGATTGGTGTTCGCAAAGAAGAAAGGGGGTGACAGAAATCAATGTACACGTCTCTCTGTTGATAATAATTCCCATCACACTCTCCACCCATACAAACTTGAGTTTATTGATAGTTTTGGGATAAATATATAAATATATATATATACATATATTTATTTATTTATTTATTTATTTATTTATTTATTTATTTATATGGAGGTAGTGTACAAATAAAGAAAGAAAAAGAAAATGTGGCATCACAGTGTTTATGTTTTTATGTTTGTGTATTCATCACTCACTCACTCATTCATTTTCATTTTCTTCTCTCTTTGCATTGTTGTTGTTATTTGTTGTTCGCCTCAAAAAACAGTATAAGGGAAAATAACAGAAAAAGAAAGAAAAAGAAACTGGAATACCACACATGGTAAAGAAACAAGAAAAAAAAGGGGGTTGAAGAAGAAGTAGGGGGAAAAGAAAGGAGAAATGTTATAATTTCTCATTTGTCATTATACAATCTTATTTACCCATTTGTTCCTTTTATTTTCGTTTTTGTATTTATTTGTTTTTTATTTTATTTCATTGTTGATCTTGTTGATGTTGGTTACTATTTGCTGTTTTTATTATTATTATTATTATTATTTATTTTTTTTTTATTTATTTTCGAATTGTTCTAATGCTTTTTCTTTTCTTTTTTCTCGTCTTATTACTATTCCTATTTTTTTATTAATATTCCTCATTGGTGTTGTTAACAGAAGAGGAAATGAAAAAGAGAGACGTTTTCAATAAAGTGATATACATTTAAAGAGAAATAAAAATAAAGAAAAAAAACACTCAACAAATATATATATATATATATATATATATATATATATATATATATATATATATCCTTCTTTTATCTTATCTTATCCCTATATATATATATAAGATTGGTACATCGCCTGGAAATGATAAGTTAAAAAAGAAAAAAAAAACACATATGAATATAGCCGTCAAAAAAAAAAGAACAAAAAAACTAAAAACAAAATCAATCAATCAATCGGAAGACAAACACACAGAACAACGATGCTGACAGTCAGTTCGCAATAAAAACAAAATTAAAAATAAATAAATAAAATGTCATTGAATGCAGAGAAATGTTGCTCCCGCTGCTAATGTACGTACGTATTACACGTATGTGTGATTGTGGGGAAATAAACAGGCAGTTTTGTAGTAATAGCACAGGCAGGGTAATAAAGTGCAGAATATGTAAATAAATAAATATATATATATATATATATATATATATATATATATATAGAAAGGAATGAGAGTTGTAAAGAAAGAAGAAAACCTACAGAACATAAAAATAAATCAATAAAAAAGTAAACATGGACCTTATTACCACTGCCCTTCTTCTCCCAACACCTTGCTATGACAACAGTATTAATAGAATACAAAACACACTCACACACAAAAACACATAGGTAGAGAAGTATCTGGAAGAGGAAAAAAATTGCTCCCTCTGTTTGCTTTTTTTTTTCTTTTTGTTGATTTGATTTGATCTTTTTATTTTCGTTTTCGTTTTCTTTTGTTAATATTATCATTTCTTCTTGTTGTTGTTTCTTTGATGGAAGGAAATAATCTCCTCCATTTCATTTTGCAATACCTTGTGAATATTGATATAGACTCTTCATTATATTGAAAATCGTGATCCAGACTCCAGCATCATCAAATATATATATATATATATATATATATATATCCTCCTATTCCCCCCTTTTTCTTATTAATAGTTGTTCCCTTCATACTCGAATTATTTTGCAGTATACTTCAAAGAAACTCCCACCCCACCGAGCAAATAAGCAAAAGTATCACACAGACACAATGACATATATATAATAACATAGATAGATAGATTGATATTTTGGCTCTCAATTGCATGTTGTTGCGAGTTGCAAATCATCTATTGCCAACTGTGGAGAATCGCATTCCCCTGCCTCGCTGCTGTTACTACTATTGCTACTGCTGCTCATATTACTCTTATTACTGTTCTCACTGCTGCTGGCCCCACCACTCTCCAGTGAAGTGTCGAGCAGTAATGCAAAGGCATTATGACTACCGCAGAGTAGCGGCAATTCCACAGATGAGATCTCGAGAACATTGGGATTGAGACAAGGAATCGGAAACACATACATCGGAGATAATACGCCTGCCGCTGCTGCAGATGATGATGATGATGATGAATAGAAAGGTGATGTACACTCTTCTTCCTCTTCCTCTGGTGGTGTTTCTCTTGTTGTTGATGATATTGATATTGGTACTGGTATTGATGATGATGTAGGCTCCGTAGAGATGAAGAGAACATTCCGCTCCTGCAATTGCCGCAGCACTCGCAGTTTCTTATCGGCAAGCAGTCGGGCGTACACCCCGCTCTGACTGCCATTGTCGTACTGCAGCGAAATGTTATCGTAATTAAATAAACACATCGCGGCAATTGAACGACGCACCCGTTCGTATCCAAATAACTCGAGATCCTCCGCAGTGCGATGGGCAATTGTGCGCCAGTGACGTTTGGCCTCCAACACGCACGCGGTATTCGCCCCGATCTTATTTAGATGCGCGAGATGTTTGCTTCTGGCCTCTGTGATGAGGGCACGTAATGCGATGTGGCCGTATGCGGGAACAGTGAATTTGAATTCCCCTTCGCCGTATCGTTCTTCCTCCTTTTGTTGACGTTTTCTTTCTCGTTGTTGCTGGAAGTAGAAAACTATCCAATCTTCATCATCGTCATTTTCATTATTATTGCGAGTGACATTGCGGCAGTACGGGCGCTCACTGAAGATATAGCCTGAGCACTCCTCAATCTCCGAGGCGTAATCCATCTCAATATATTCTTCTTTTTCTTCTTCTCTCTTGTGGGGCGGTGATGGATATTGTGGTGGGAGTTCATTTGCCTCCAACGGGCTGTTGTTGTGGTGGTGGCGGTGAACGGCGCAGGATGTCATCCGTGTGGGAATATTAATAGGAATATAATTCAAACCTGATATACTCACAGAGAACCACTAATAATAATAATAATAATAATAATAATAATAATAATAATAATAATAATAAATATCTCGTTAGCTTTGGGTTATATAGTCAACGAGGACAAGAAACCGTCGGCCAGGGGTTGTGCAGTAGGGAAGGGAAGGGAAGGGGATGGAAAAGTGTGGTGAGTGAAGGGGGAAAAAAATAATAATGGTAATAATCTAAAGATATTGTTTTTTCTTTCTTTTTTACTTGACACGTATATATATATATATATATATATATATATATATATATATAATTTCTTTTTTTTTTTTGTGTGTGTGTGATCGATGTTTACCCCGGCGTGTGAGAACGGCGGTTGCTGCTCCTATACCTGAATTGCTGTTGATGAGAAAGACGTCGTCCAAATAGACACTCCAAACGGACAAATCTTTCAGAAACAGAGAAACAGAGAAAGAATTTAAACAAAAAATAAAAAAAAAGAAAATAAACAGTCGGGTATATTCAATCACTCTTATTACCCCGTTTGTTTGTTTGTTTGCTTGTTTTTTTCTCTTTCCTCTTTTCTCCCGTGTTTCTGATGTGTACAGTGTTGTTGTTGTTGATATTATTAGTATTATTATTATTATTATTATTATTATTATTATTGTTATTATTATTCCTCGCTGTTGGCCTCAGCGTCAATAATCAGATCAATACGCCGTTGAATGCGAATCCACCCAACAACAACAACAGGCAGACAGCAAATAAAAATAATACCCTACAAATTTAAATATGTATATAAATATACACAAATATATTATTTAGTGTTGCCTAAAAATGAATGGTACAACAAAAGGGGATAGTCCCGCAGTAAAAAAAGAAAAAAAAATATGAATCCTCTAACACGCAAGGGAAAAAGGAAACACAAATAAAAACACAAAACAAAAACCTGCACCTTTTCCTGAAACTGTGAAAAGAAAAAAGAAAGAAACAACAAGAAAGATGTAATCAAAAGGGAGAGAGAAACAATACAAAAGCAGCAATGAGAAAAACACAGAATAAACATCAACGCTTATCACCCGCAGGATAATGCGTGCAAAGAAAGGGGTAAACATACAAATACACAAATACTGAGAAAAAAAAAGGGGGTGTAAGAAAGAAGATAAATAAAAAAAACGAAGGTTCCTCATTTTCAGTGAGATACTGTACTAAATGAAAAGCAGTAACGTAGAGGGTAGAAGATCCTATTTTCTTTTACATGATTCTATTAATACCCAATACATCATCTTTCTCCAATGGTTTTCCCTTTCATTTTTTTTTTCCTTTTCCCCCATTTCGCCTCCGTCCGGTATGCATGTATGTATATGTATGTGATTATGTGCGTTGAAAAGAGTAAGAGTGTAATCTTGCTCGCCACCAAATGTAACTCTACAGAGAAAATAAATAACAAAATAAATCAATAGCGGAGAAAATTAGGAAAAAAAGAGATAACGTGTGTGTAAGTGTGTATATGTCTCTTTCTCTCTGTGGATACTAGAGGTTAACGCACCACAAAAATTCAGAGCATAACGCAGATTATTACTCTCCACACCACACAAACACCGTCAATAGCTATTTCCTCAACACTCACACCATCCACACACATACACACATATATATATATACAGATAGGGAAGGAGAAAGAAGAGAGAGAGAGAGGCCCTCACTAATTCACACCTCCTTCTGTCCACATATACACATACATATATAGATATAAATGTGTACATGTTAGTGAGGGTAGAGGGAAGGTGGAGTGGTAAGGGGAAGAGAGTGGCCTCTCTTTTTAACGCATCAGTCGTGGTGTCTCTTCTGCTTCCCGCTCCTTCTGCAATAATTCATCCTCCTCCGCCGTTATACGAGAAATGACAATCTGTTCAACCAGTGCGTCAAAAGCGGACTTGAAGTTGTCGCTCTGGTAATCGAGAGAGGTTTCCACGGCCCGAATGCCTTTGAGTTGTTTTGGCATTGGTGGAATCGCATTATCGCCTACCGCCACCTCTGGCATGGTGGAGTGGTGGGAGAAGATGAGGGAGTGCTTGTCTGGCACCCGCAGCACAAAGTTGTTCGCCTCGTCCAGCTGATCCTGGTCCTGTGCAAAGTTCTTGTACCACAGCACGAGTTCCTTCTCCGCCCCCCGTATCTCCGGATTAAAGACGTAAATGATCCCATCGGCGTTGGCCGCCACCGCCGGCCAGCCCGCCTGGTGCTTGCTGCTGCCCGAGAGGTCCCACAGCTGGACGATGGCCCGGCGGGCGGCGGGGGGGTGGCGGCCGGTGGGGCGGAGGTGGTCGAGGCCGAGTTCGAGCTCGAGGATGCGGAGGGGGCGGGTCTCGCGGTATGTTTTGGTGGGGGCGTCCCGCATCCCGGAGAGGAAGTCGGCGAGGGTCGATTTGCCGCTGCGGCTCGGGCCCAGCAGGAGGATCTTCACCCTCTCCACAGACATTCCCCAAGAGTAATAGTAATAATAATAATAATAATAATAATAATAATAATAATAATAATAATAATAATAATAATAATAATAATAATAATAATAACTCTTTTCTGTGGGTGTGTATCTATTTATTTATAATATATACTTTTTTCTTTCTTTCTCTTTCTTTGTATGTATGTGTGGGCGTGTGTATGGGGATATATTATATATATATATATATATATATATATATATATATACACACACTGCTCTACCTTGTTGTTTCCTTTGGATCTTGTTGCTATTGTGGTTTGGTTTTTGGTTTTTGGGTTTTGGGTTTTGGTTTTCTTGAGGGGAGAACTCACTGAGGGTGGAAGGAAGTGTGTGAGTGGGGCACCACATTAGTAGAAAGAAAGAAAGAGAAGCCATCAGAAATAAAAGATAGGGGAGAGTGATTAAGGGTGGGGTAGCAAATATAACCAACCATTACCAGAAAAGATAGAAAAGGAAAGAAAGAAAAAAGTATATATTGGTAACTCTCATATAAGGGGTGGTTTAAACAATACATAGATAGAGGGAGTTTTTTTTTCTTTGAAAGATACACACACACACACACAATGGCACATCAATATATATATATATATATATATATATATATATATATATATATATATAACATCACACCCCTTTGCATGCAGTGCAATCATGTACTTACATTACACACAGAGACAGTGACGAGAGCAGCGGTACTTCAAGAGAGGAATGAACTCCAGCAAGAAAAGAAAAAAGAAAAGTAAAACAAAACAAAACAAAAACCTATTCTGCCAACATCCAAAAGGGGGAAAAAACTAAAAGATTTTCCATCAATTAAACAAAGAAAAACCGTATACAAAATTATGCGACGCATATACGCATAGAGAGATAAATAGATAGATAGATAGATAGATCGATAATAACTATAAATAATATGGCCCGAACAAATAACAAGTTATATTTAATGTTATGTCCTCTCTATCTATCTATCTATCTATCTATCCCTTTAACTACCTAACTCTTTCTTATTGCACTTCCTCTTCTTCGTGCTGCAAACGTTGCAGTAAATCACTTACAGTTACCCTTTCAGACAATTCAACGTGTCGAAATAGATCACCTGTAAGTGAGGAGTTGCAACCCCACACGGCATGACGTCTCGCATCAGCACGATTCACGAGACCCGTATAGCGAACAGGATCTACATTTACACGACCTCCTGCAAAGTTATCCCATTGTCGTTGTAATTCAGAAAGAAATAAAGTGTGATCAATACTAGACATAGGTCGAGTACCACGGCGAATAATCGTCTGCATACGTAGATAGGACACGGCTTCCTTTACTGGAACCCGTGGTAACTCCTCAAGCACAACAGAGGCCTTCTCTGGTTTTAACTCGCTCCAACTAGTAAGTGCTGCTCGGAGTGCTGAAGCCCACATACGAGCATCCTCTTCAGGTATATTTTTAAACGCTTTATACAGGAGTTGTGACTCACTTGCTACACCATGGCGTTTGGCATATGTGTAAAAGCTATCTTCCACTGTCTGCCATGATTCTTCAACATCATCGCAGATACATTTGTATAAGATGTGGGCAAAGGTAGTATCCCACAGAGCACCGGCATTCTCTACAGACGCAGATGCAGAATTAGTGTTCATACGTTCTGGTAATAAAACAGTGTAATGAAGTAAAACAGGTGATTGAGTACGATTTCCTCCATCATTTCGGGCCGCATTAAGAATCTGTTCGAGTCGAAATAATGGATAAGAAGGATACATAGCAAATAAAACAAATGCAAATTGTACAACAGGAATAAGACCACGCGGTTCATCTGGTGAATTTCTTTCTATATCTAGGAAACGACAAATAGAGAAAAGTAAAGTTCCATCAAATTCTAACATACGAAAAAGACATTCATTTACTTTACCTCTAGTCACTAATCCAAAGGCATATGTTAGTGATCCACAACATCCACTACGTGAAATAGCATCTAAAGCATAGGCAATTTGTAGAGATCTATTATGTGTGGCAAGAGTTTTTTGACTCTCTCCTGATGGGGGAGATGCTTCCTCATCTGT
The DNA here is from genome assembly GCF_022059095.1 of Trypanosoma melophagium. Classification (NCBI taxonomy): domain Eukaryota; phylum Euglenozoa; class Kinetoplastea; order Trypanosomatida; family Trypanosomatidae; genus Trypanosoma; species Trypanosoma melophagium. The sequence continues at coordinate 731,002 of NW_027125189.1, read as the reverse complement.
GTTTGAAGACATTTTCCATAAATAACTGCGGGTAAAAACATCTAAAGGTTTTCGTTCTTCTTCCTTATCCCACTCGGATAAAATCATACGAATCACACGTTCTGCAACAAGTGGATATGTACGAAGGTACTCTACACTAGAAATAGATCGTAAATGTTCTGGTGTATAAGGATTATTCCCTGCAGGTGTAAGCCATAAATGGTAGAGCATTTCATCGTCAGTACAAGCAGCTATGGCGTTAGCAGCAGTAGCTTCTTTTTCGCTAGATATATTTTTAATATCTAATGCCGTTTCAGTTTCTTTAAGCTCGGCTTCAACTTCTTTCAATTTATCTAATGGTGATGCATTTTTGTTAAAATCGTCATGAATTTTTAGAAGAGTTTTAGCAGCTTTTTCTAGTCGTAGCTCACGAAGATGGGACCACCACTTTTCTACTGCATGTTGTCGATTTACAAATGCTGCCATTACAACATTTCTAGCTGTTTGAAGATCTCGTAAATGTTCATCATTTCGACGTTTCTCAAGAAGAATTGCATTTTGTTGTTTTCTTCCTTCTAATGCTATACCAATATTGTGATCAGACAGTATTGAAAGACGAGTAGATAATTCAATACATTGTATAGCATACTTCCCATTAAGCTCTAAAAGATCTTGTACACGACGACTTAGTTCAGCCCGTTCCTTTTGTAGTGATTCCACTTCTTGCTGTAGTTCATCAATAGCTTTTTCATCTTCTGCACGATTAATTAATCTTCTCACGTAAAGAGCATCCTTCTTCTTTGAATGAGCAGCCAATGCTATATCATTAGGCATAACATTCATATGTAATAACTCAATCTGATGTTTAAGCAGTTCTTCTAATTTTACTTCTCGTGCCTCATGCGCTGCAATCTCTGCCTTTAAATGATCCCGTTGTGTGGAGGCCTCTTCTACGAGTTTCGCCAGTCGTGCCTCCATCACTCGCATGCGTTCGTGTGTAGCGGCCACTTCTTCATTCTCTGCTGAACTCCACATTTGGGCTCTGGGCACTGCTGGGCCGCCCATATCTGTTGCGATTGTGGTTGTGGTTCGTGCAGTTTCGAATAACTCGTCAATAAGTCCAAAGAGAAATCCGAGAGTTCTTCGCAGTACTGGGCGGTAAATACCGGCGTTGGAAGTGAAGAGGGCAAGTGCGGCCCGCGCTAATTCTAATTTCGTAATGCGATCGCGTGTGGGGGAGGACTCCACAGGCATATTATTATTATTATTATTATTATTATTATTATTATTATTATTATTATTATTATTATTATTATTATTATTATTATTACTGCTATTATTACTAACGCTACGTTCCATCTCTTTCAGCCACACTGGATATTCCTCACCCGCCCGTACTGCCGCAGGAGCACTATTATTATTATTACCACTATTCCCATCACTATTGTGAACACCGCCGTTAAGCCCAGTCGTATTTCCTTTCCCTTTTCCTGCTGTATAACTCTTCCTCTCCACATCCTCCGTTTCTTCTGTGGTGCGATCCACGTAAGTTATAAAGAGTCCTTTGTGTTTCCCACTAATACTATTGGGCCCGGGCAGCTCAGTGCCGTCAGAGAGTTTCTCCACATCCTCTGCAGCATCCCAGGCCTCCAGCATATGCTGAAGCTGCTGGAGTAACGCCGTCATTCCACACCGGGATTTTACTACAAATCCTTATCGTAACATAAAGAAGAAGGATTACAAAAAAAAAAAAAAATGAAACCAATAACTAAAGAAAAAAATACTTTTTTTTCTACTCCTGTGTTTATATAGGACTTTCCATTATTGTACAATGTCAAAAACGAACGTGACAGAGAAGAAATAATAATAATAATAATAATAATAATAATAATAATACATTAAAAGACTCACCCAAATTAAACTTGATAGAATTGCATAAGCATTCTCGCAAAAATCAGATCAGCTGCGTTTTACAAATTCCATAACAGTACTTCTCCTTCTTCATGCAGTAATTAACTCAATTAATTGCTACCGAGAATCTCAGTAAGTTTCGCATCCCATCGCCGCAGTCGACGCCTTGCGAGGTGGCAGAGAAATGACAATTCTTCATGCAATTTAGATTCCATCTGGGAAGTCTTCTCAACAACAGGTACTTTATTAGTAATAATACTATTACTACTACTACCACTACTACTATTACTAGTAGTTATGAACTCTTGCTCTCCAATACCAATACAGATATCCCGTGTGAAACTCTCTACTCTCAGCAATATACTTGATACTTCTTGTTGGAGTCTATGACGCGTGTTTGTTGAGAGTGTGTCATCGTGTGTGAGTAGAAGCAGTGTGGAGGTGAGGTTTGCCAAATCTCTCCTAGCGGTTTCTGCAATGCATGAGGCATTAACAGAGATGTCTTTTAAAGTATTTGTATCCAATGCATCCGTTGTACATACAAGGGAGAAAGCTAATAATACAAATATAACTAGAAAGATAATGTAACCGCTACTGTGTGAAGGGAAACAGGACTTTTTTCTTTCTTCCAACACATGACGCATCGATAATAATAAGAATAATAATAACCACTATTATTGCTCGTATATAGAATGTATCTTTGGAGAACGTATTTGGTTTGTGTGTATTCCTTTTTCTTTTTATCTTATTTCTTCGGACACTTCAACAAGAGCAGCCATAAAAAAACATGGCACAACGAGAAAGAAAAAAAAACAGAAATAAAAACACAAAAAAACCTATTGATCCAAAATAATCTTTAAACTACTATTCATATTTCCCCATATAGTTAAATCAAAAAAAAAACAAATTAGTTTTTCCATTTTTCTTTCTTTTTGCTTCCCCTTTCGCCCACGCTAGTTTTACAGTAATGACCACAGTTTCTCCACCCAACCCACCATCGGCAGCAGAGCAGCATCATCCACTATCGCCTCTGTGGCCTCGCGAAAACACGTCTCAATAGCATTCATCACTTCTCCTATTCGCATCATAGCTGGGATATTACTCCCGCCATCGCTGAATCCCCGCCGTGGGGTACTCACAACACGGAGCTGCTCCAGCACGGCATTTTCAACCATGTCCACAAAGTTATCGGCATTCACCCGCATTATCGTAAATGGCTTCTTCACACCTTTTGCGGGTTGTAATATACGTTGTAGGAGCAGTAAACGGGCAATCACCGGTGGAAGTGTGGCGAGAACCGCACACCACTCCTCCACTGGCTTCTCCAGTGCCGCTTCCGGCATATTATACCACACGGCGAGTTGATGTAATTGTCCTTTTAGGGACATCGTACTTCGACCCATCGATCCATGACTACTGGCGGGCCCAAAGGAGAATACAACCCGAGAGATTTGTTGTAAACAGCAGAGCACATGGTGTTGTGTAGAGGTATTAAAGGGATAAAGGAGTGTAACTGCTACAATCAATCTTGCAATAAGAGTGTCTGAGAGTCTGCGTGCATGTTCATCCAGAGTGGAAGTTTGTGGATCAAAAAGGTAATAAAAATGAGACA